>NC_141584.1:750013-990013 GCF_036417535.1 Chlamydotis macqueenii | reverse complement strand
AAAACCGCGGGGGCTGGCGGACAGGATGATCCTGGGTTTATTCTGGCTTCGCCAGGTTGGATGGAGGGGCTAAAAATTACTACTAATGACAAATAATCCGGGCTCGGCAATGTGACTTTCGGAGCCCTCTGTAGAGCTCCCAAGTCACCCTTTGCCACCCCCCCAGGAAAAAAAAAAAAAAAGATAAAACAAACCCAAAACATCCACATAGTTGATCTGGGCTTTCCAAATGAAACGCAGAGGCTAAAATTGCCTCAAAATGTGTTATTTAGTGGGGAAAGAAATCTATTTTCGCTCTTTCTGGAGATGTCCCCAGCAGCCTTGCTGTCGAGTTTCACAGATTTGCCTTTATGGGCGCATGTGGGTAAATCCCATCTACACCCTGCTCGCTCCGCAGATCCGCGCACATCCCCTGCGCAAAGGCAACCGCGTTTGGCAGGGACACAAATAAACAGGGCAAAACCCCAGGCTTTTGAATCTGGCCCGGAGAAAAACCACCGGCCGTGGTTTCTGCCTAAAATGCGAGAAAAAGCAAAGCGGATCTTGCGCTTGTAGCAACCTCCTTGGTGCTGCGCTAGTGAAATCCAAAGGAAAAAAAATGTATTTATGCAAAGGCACCTTCAAAATTGGCTGGTGTGACATGGACTTTGCAGAAAACCTTTAATGCCACCAAAAACCCTGGAAATCCCCTTGGACACACTATCTCCCCCCTCAAAACGCTTAAATGACACGATAAAGGTCTCTTACCTTCCGCACCCGAATAAAATTCGGGTTCAACGCAAACGAAAACTGAAGCTATAACAGGTTTTAAAGGCAAGCGTCAGAAACAGAAGCAAACAAAATCCGCCCCAAATGGGACCTGACCATTTGAAAACACTGCAAACACCACGAAATTACTTCTAAAATTAAAAAAAAAAAAAAATTCTGGAAAATCACATCATTCTCCACGCACCCGTTTTAAATTTAGTGTCTGAAGGGAAAGAAAGCCTTTATCTGTATTTATCTCCTGCTTTATTTCCGCCCCAATTACAAATCCAACCCAGTATAATCTTTCTTTCGGGTTGACTCCCACCAAAACCTCTCTTGGCGTGGACGTTGAAGGCGCTTTCTGCAGATTAAGTTTGCAGGGGTTTTGATAACCTTGACTTTGCTTTTTTTTTTTTTTTTTTTTTTTTTGTGTGTGTGTGTGTGTAATTGTAACTCAACTGTCAGATAGTATCATTTCCCTCTGGGTGTGGAATGGTAAGGAAAAAAAAAAACGGAAAAAAAGGAAAAAGGAAAAAAAAAGAAAAATGGGGAAAATTGAAAAAAAAAAGGGTAAGAAATAATAATAAATAAGTGTGTCTGAGTTCTGCTTTTACAAAGTCCAATTTTGGAGGGGGGGACGCCAGAGGACAGGTTTTGGCGGTGCCACGGACCCGAGGTGTGTGCGTGGGGGTCCACACGCAACCCAGACGCGTGCAGCCCCGCATGCCCACGCAACGCCCATGTCCCAGCCATCCTTCTGCTGCCGGAGCCCTAAATATAGCCCACACCCTGCCCCGCCGCCGGTATTTTAATCCTCACAATCCGGGCAAATCATGCTTAGACCTGAGAAGCGTTTTCTCCCCAACTTTTTCGGGAAATTCAATCCCCTACCCACACGCGATCCCCACTTCTTGACCCGCACGAAGCCTGTGAATCCACGCAGCTTGAATGGGGAGAGGAGCAACCCCGAATATTCACACACACGTAGGCTCCAAGCCATATGCAATCCCTACAGCGAAAATAAAATGTGTTCCATGAAAGCCTCTTTTCAGACAACCCCAAACTTAAAACATCTGCTCAACACACAGAAACATTTTTTTTTTTGCCTGCTCAAACGAGACCTCAATTCGCCACGAAAAAAAAAAAAAAGAAGAAAAGCTTTTTCCTCTCTGTGTCTCCCAACGAGCTTCTGAGCCATGAAATCAGCCACAGTGCACAACTCCAGCCTGAGATGTTTGTGACTGCGAATTAGTCTTTTGATTTTTTTTTTTTCACCCCACTTTAACACCGAGCAAAGCCAGAGAAGACAATTTCGCTTAGCACACGGGAATAAAACATAGAAAGCGACACGAAGAGAAAAAACCAACCAAGCAAAAAAATCATCTAAGGGTTCATCTGCCTTAAAAAAAAAAACACAAACCCCACCTAAACCAACCCCCTCCAGAACAACCAAACCCCAAGTCTTTCCCATTTCAGAGCAAAGCCACCATCACATTCTGCAGCGTTCATTGCAAGGACAATTTTTTTTTTTTTCCAGAAGTACATGCACAGCAATTTTTCTCCATACAAACAGCGAGAGAACGAGTTCTCACACAGCTCTCTGCTCTCTAATACACACATACATTTTAAAAACAATGTTTCTAGGAATAAGTTCTGTTTTTTGTTTTTTTTTTTTTTCCAAGAGGCAGCAACAGCACAGAACATTATTTTGCCAATTTCTGGAGTAGAACTTGGCGTGGTAGAGAACCCATCACCGCATATGCGCCTTACTCTTGCCCTTATTAGCCACGGCCGGTTACTAATTGCTGAAATTAGCTACTGGTAATGAACGTTTCCCTTACCTTTTGCTTCGTTGTCAGAATTGTCAGTGCTGGTGTCAGTGGTTTTATTCGGGTCTTTCTCTGCTTCCGAAGGGCTCGGTTTGGGTGCTGGGGCGCTTTTTTCTGTTTTAATGTCGTTGGTGACCGTGTTCTGAGGGTGATCTGTTTTTGTGTTTTCGGGGAAACTCACTTTAGCCACCGGGGGAGGCGGAGGAGGAGGAGGAGGAGGAGGAGGAGGTGGCGGTGCTGGTTCCAGATGCTCGTTCCTTGGGTTCAGGCTCGCCCTGGCTTCAAAACTTGCCTCAAACTCACTGGGATTGCTGCAGTTTGGCGTCTTCTCCATGGAGGGGTAACCTTGGCTGGCTCGGTAGTAGCCAGGAACGGGGACTTCGTGGTCACTGAGGCAAGGCTCAGGCATTTGGTTGGGGTAGAGGGCCGCCTCGGTGGCGTTTTTTGCCCTTTTCTCAGCGTTATACATACAGCAAACATTCTCTTCCTTGACATTGGTTGGGAAGGAGCAGGAGGGGAGCTGTCTTGCAACAGGTTGCTCGATCCTGTACGCGTTTTTGGGGTCACACCAAGTGTCTAGCTGCGACAGGTAAGATGGATAGGTGCTGAGAGCCAGGGCTGCGCCATTCACCTCGTCCCTTTTGGAAAGAGAGGGGATAATTCCACAGTTCCTCATGACTCCGCAGCTGAAATCGCTCCCAGGCTGCATGTACATCCCTTGGCTGGAGGAATAATTCTCCCCTCTACAGGTACCGGCCAATGAGTCCATCAAAAACGAGTTGGAAGTCACATTGTTGGGACATGACATTTTCAGAGAGGGTTTTTAAGGAGGAATACTCCAGCCAGGGGCTGACATCTTTTTTTTAGGGGGGAAAAAAAAAATATCAAGCACCATAATTATCCACGCATCGCTCTCCCCCCCCCCTCCACCCCCCCACGTGACGCCCAGGCCAATGAGGATTGAAAATGGCCTTGATGATTCAGACGGGGGTGACGTCACGGGGGTCAAGTTGGCGGGACCGGGAACGTCACCGTGGAGCAACAGCGACATCTGCCAGCCCCGGGCCGGGACCTTCACGTTGAACAAAGGCAGAGCCCGTTTGTTTACCAACGGAGACACGCGTGGCAAGGGGGTGAAGGAAGGGGAGGAAAAAAAAAAAAAGATTTTTTTTTTGTTTTAATTAAGGTGGGTTTTTTTTTAATTTAGGCGTAAGAAGGTAAAATAAAAAAAAAAATTAGAAATTTTAATTTAAAAAAATACATAAAAACTCCTCACCCCTTCCTTTTTTTCCCCCCTCTTTCCACTTCCCCCTCTCCTTTTCCCTCTCTTTCCACTTTTTCCCCCTCTTTCTCAGAATTACCTTTCTGCCCCCCAAAACCCATTCACATTTTCAATTCTCGCCTCCCAATCAGCGACCCCCTCTGCCTTCTCCTTCCTCCGCTCGGCTGCGCCTTCCTCCCCCTCCCCAGCAAGGCTCAGCCGGCTGCTGCTCTGCTTCTTCTGGTTTTATTTTTTATCCTTATTAAATTTTTTTTTTTTTTTTTGAAGGGGATGGATGGGGTTAGGGCATGCAGTGGGGTGATGAGCTCGGCGTCACTCTACTTTCGCTGCTGTGAGGGAGATGGGGAAAGAGAAGGGAGTGGGGAGAAAACTGGGGAATTTTTTTCCTAATTTCCCCAGTTTTTCTCAGAGACCCTTCAGCCAGGCATTTCCTCGAAACCTCGAAACTCCTTAGAGCCGGTTGGGTATTTCCCAAGAAGCGTTTTTAATTAAGACGACGACGAAAAGCTAGATTAGCTTTATTTTTCATCTTTTTTTTTTTTTTTTTTTTTTCCTCGCACCAAAGCAACTTCGCCTTCCCTGACTCTGCGAAGGCAGCTTTTTTTAATTATCCACTTCCATTCCCGAACTGTCTTAAGTTTCTGGATTAAAATGGCATGTGTGATGTTTTGCAGGGAAAAAAAAAAAGAAAAGAAAATTAAAAAAAAAAAAGAAATAAAAGAAAAAAATCCCTCGTGAAGAGAAAAAAAAAGGGGTCGGATTTGCGAAAAGGGAACGATTTTCAGATGCTGAGCTGCAAGAGTGCGGTGGTATGGTGGGTTTTCTCCCCTTCCGTCTGTCTGTCTGTCTCTCCGTCTGCTCCCTCTTTCTCTCTGGGAAATACCTACTGGGGAAAAAACAAACAAAATAAAACAACCTGGGACTCACTAAATACTACGCAGAAACCTTTGCAAACTGAAACTTTCCCCGATTTGATCGGATTTTATATATATTTTTTTTTTCCTAGGGTGATTTTACGAGGAAAGTTACTTTTCTCTCCAATATTTCCTCTCTCCTCTTTCGTGGCGCGATTCGCTGCGATGGCAACTCGAGTTGTTGTTTTCCTTTAAATTTTACATCTCCGAGCAAGATCTGATGCCTTAAACAGGACGGAATTTAAACCTTCGTGCTTATCGTGCCCCCCCCCCCCAGCTTTATTTTCTTTATTGTTTTCTAAATCGCGTAGTAATTAAGCTCTATAGGCTTTTTTTTTTCATAATTTCCCCCGGCGTGTTGCAGTGCTGGTGGGTGAACTCTGATTTTAGGTGAAGCGGCGGATTAGGGCAATGGCGAATAAATAAATAAAAAGGGAGATAGCCCGGAATTTCAAGATCATTACGGTTAGAAAGAGACGGGTTCAGAGTCACTTTCAAGGGAAACAAAAAGAAAACGCCACCTTTCATTTAAAAAAGAGAGGGAAACAAAACAAAGAAAAAGAAGGGGAGAAAAAGAAGACGGGGGGAAAAAAAGAAAAAGAAGAGGGGGGAAGAAAAGGGAGAAAAATATTGGAGAGAGAAAAAAAAAAAGTACATTGGAGCGGAGAAAGTGGAACTTGACCGTTTGGGGTGATTTGTAACGGTTTAGAGCAAAGTCCTGCTTAAATATTCTCACGTCTGCAAACCTGTTTTCCCAAAGATTTTCAAAAGCGGGGCTGTAAAATTCCCCTCGACTTAACTTTCAAGAGCCTTGCGGGTCTTCTCTCCGCATCAAGTGGGACAAATTTCAGTATCTTAGGCCGAAAAAGCCTAAAAGTGCATTAATCCCATTTCGGGTGCCCCTTTCCCCGGCACAGGAAAAGCTTTCGGAGCCTTCAGACGCCATTTGGTTCCCCTGGAAAGCTATTTGCGAGTTTATTGCCTCTATTTGTGTTATCTGCATAGGTCTTTTTAAAACAGTTTGATAGAAATCGTTCAGTTTTATGATATCCAACGAAAATTCCACATAATATTTATAAGCAAAGGATAAAACTTTAGTATGGGAGCCAATATTTTCTCACTTATAGGTGATGAAATTAAAGACCAATGCAATTTTGTATTATATTGCTTCTTTTTTTTTCCCCCGGTTTGATTTTTTTTTCCCCCTCTTCTACTTTATTTTTGCAGCTGATGTGGCGAGCCAATAATTTATGCTGCCCAGCCAAACAGTTACACATGTGCATTTTTTAGGACACCCAAATTTGACCTCGTAGTTTCCTGTATTGTCTGCCTAAAGAAAGAATATATTTTCCTGTTTTGTTTTGTTTTTCAGTCTGTATACTGGGGTGTGCTTTTGTCAAAGGAGAGATGAGGGAGTTGCACGGAGCACATCAGACGGGACATAAAATAATTTGAATTTTGCTTCTCCGCAGAACCAGGCACTTCTCAAGAGCATCTCGAGGAAAGTTCCCCAGCCAGGTTTGCTGGAGAGAGAAAAAAAATCAGTGCTGGAAACCTCATCTTTTATGAATGTGTAAATATTGTGAGTATAAAATAAAGATTTACATCGTTCACAGGCGTTTTGTTTATCAGTTTTTGCCAGCACAAGGTGCGGATGCAAATTCTTGAACAGTTTCAAGCCTCTTTGGCGAGTTGCTAATCAGCATATTCGGGGCTGAGTAAATATAAAATCAGATTGATCATTAAAATGTGACCTGTATCTCACAGCTTCGCAGTGATGGGATTTTTTGGCCAAGGAAACAGAAAGTTGACGTTAGGAAGCGGCACAGAGGCGTCTCCAGGAGACCGAATATTGTTTAAAGTTAAAAATAATTAGAAGTATGATAAACATGGGTCATTAATGGAAAGAGAAATAAAATTCATCAGCCTAAGTGGAACCCCCGTTGGGAAAAATGCTTTACTCTAATTACAGAAAATAAATACGAACAAATGCTATTAAAACTTAAAAGGAGAGAGTCTACCCGTGGTAAGGACTTTAATAACCTTCTTTGAATTTTACAGACTTTTAGAGGAACCATCTACCCACCCGCTGCCATCCCCACGCGTGTCTTAGAAAGCTGCTTTCCCCCAAGAGCACGCGGCGTGCGTTCAACCTGGCCTTTTCGGGCCAGTTCAGGGCTTTTTCCCCAATGGACTCCGAGGGGCACAAAAAAAAAAAAAAAAAAAAAAAGTGGGGGGGTTGCCCTTCCTTTCACGGGTCTCCCGGGAAGGGGGGCTGGGTGGGTGTCTGTCCCCACGTCCCCATTGTCCCCAGCGCCACAGACAGGCAATTGCCCGAAAACCTTCCTAAGTCAGCGCTCGGGCTGCCGGAGAAGCCGCGGAGCGGGAATGAGGGGATGGGATGGGGGGGATACCAGAACCCCCCGCCCCTCCTGCCCATCACCCTGAGGAGTATATAAATGTCTACAATATCCAAGACGAAGCATCTCTCAGGCTTCCCCGGAATATTTTACCTGTCCCCTTTTCAATCTAATTATTTAAGCGTGAGTTATGTGTAGAAAGTGCTTCTTACGCCCATTGTATTTTTTACCAAGTTTTCTTACGTTTTTACGACAAACATTCATTTTTGCTTCGAGGAAGTATTTGGTAGCAACACTTTAATGATTACCTTAAATTTGTATTTCTTGCCCGGTATTATGCCCCATGTTGTAGCGGAAATAATTCTGATTTATGACAAAGTACACTGGAGTACAATAACAGCGATGCAAAAATAAAACCCACGCCTTTATATGTTGGCTTAGAAACTGTAAACTATCACCACAAGAAATCTATCAAACTTTACAATCCCTCTTACCCTGCTTCCTTCTTTCTGAGTAACTTAAGTCAAAGAATTATGGAATGATATTATGTTCCTTGAGGTGGTATTGAAAACCGTGTTCAGGCTTTTCTACCCCCAACATAGCACCCATGCGCTGGATGGAGTTTGGACGCTTTTTCCTCTCGCTTTGATCAAAAGGGCGAAATTTGGAAAGTGTAATTCATCTATAAGCAAGAGCAGGCAGGGTGAGGGAGCGCAACGATGTGACACGGGGATTTCGGAGGAGTTTACTCAGTGCTGAAATGTTTCCTTTAATTTTCCAACCGCGTTAACAAACTTAAATATTGCCCCTCCTTTCCAAAAAAAAAAAAAAAAAAAGGAAAAAAAAAAGGAAAAAAAGGAGAATTATTTCTAGCAGAGGTGTGAGCTCTGGAAATGTGGATTATTGCACGTCTCGAAAATTAAAGGTGTTGGGTGGTTTGGGTTCGGGTTGGTTATTTTTTTCTTTGGTGGTGGCTGAGCTGCGGTTTTTAAGCTGCAAAGTAACAGAGAGGTTGATGGCAATGTGGATTTTCGCGAAATCCCCCTTTTATAAAGTTTTTTTTTTATTTTAAAGTGAAGTTGAAAGAGGCGAAGAGTAACGATGAAAGGTAAAAAATGGAGAACAATGAAGGACGTGCTAAAATATGGGTCTGCCCTGCAAGTTAAGAGCAAACCTCAGAGAATTCCTCTTTTTTTTTTTTCCACATATGACGATAGGAAAATTATTTATTTCAAACTTTGTTAAAACCCTGATAATTTAACAAGCGGCTTTGAACGCCGCTCTGCTGAGCGCCTCAAAATCCACATTATTGTTTCAATTAGAATTTTAACAGAATATGCGAGGAAAGGCGGCTAACACTTTTCTCCTTGAGGGACAAAAAGAAGCCGGGGGGGGTGTGTGTTTCCGAATATATGCAAATTTCCCACCTATGGCATGGAAATTCTATGATTCAAAATAAGCCGGAGATAGCGGAGCTAAAAGCCTGACCTTTTTATTTTGCTCTATTTGGCTAAAGTTGAGGGTCTCTACCTTCCAAACACAGCCACCGCCGCAGAGGTGGAGGGTGCTGAGAAACATATGTGCAAGGAGAGAATTTCACTTAAAAACACCGGAATTATCTTTTTAAAATTTTTTTTAAATTTTTTTTTTTTTTTTTTTTTTTCCGTACCTGCCGTGCTCAGCCTGAGATCCAACCTCGGGTGTCTCCTGCTTTCCCAAGCACAGGCTTTTCCCAGACCCCGAAGAGCTCCAGTTTTTTTACCCGTCATTTCTACACCCACATACGGTTTATATCAAGCACATCTTTAAAGCAGAGCACTGCAGATTTGCTTGAGCGTGTATCACTTAATTCAAAGAGAGGCACTAGGCCACTTTTTAACAATTAAAAGGAACAAATTTACTCTGCTACTTGTAGCACATAAACAATTGTAATGTTTACATTAAGTCTTCTCCCTCTTCTTCTCTCTCTTTTTTTATTTTTTTTTTTTTTTCCAAAATGAACAAAGTTTTTTATGGGCTCCATCAGCAATATGTTGCAGCCTAATTCCTCAACTCCAGATTAAAAAAAAAAAAAAAAAAAAAAGCGCCTTATGAGGTTGCAAACCACATTCTCGTGGTTTCATGTTGTAATTTAGAAGTTATCAAAAGAAGAGGAACGTGCTTCCATCCAACATGTGCTGTGCATCCCTGTATCCCCCAACTTTATGAAAGGCGGCTAAGCCAGGCCTTAGTGAGCAGCCATTTTGGGGCAAAATCATCAAAGTAATATTTTTAATGTATTCCCGGAGAGTGGAGGGGCAGCGCACCCCCCCCCCTTCACTGCATCTCCCTTTTAGGGGGGATATTTATTTTTGTGGTTCTATCTATTTTGGGGGGTCTATTTATTTTTTGTGGGTCTATTTTTTGGGAATCTATTTATTTTTAGAGGTCTATTTAATTTTGGAGGTCTATTTACTTTGGGGGTTCTATCTATTTTTGGGACATCTGTCTATTTTGGGGTGTCTATTTATTTTTGTAGACCTATTTGTTGAGGGGGCCTGCTTATTTTTAGGGAATTGCTTATATTTTGCGGGGGGGGGAGTTTGAAAACTAAACCGCAAGTTTGCAAACGCTTTGCCTCAAACGCCCAACTCCTTCCCCAAAGATTTTCCCTCCCTCTACCCTCCCTCCTCCTTTTTGCCGGTGGCTTTACAATATTTCAGCAGCATATTCGCCGCCGGTCCCCCCTCGGCAGAGCGGTGCTTGAGGAAAACCAATTTAATCGCCTTTCGCCAAAGTTATTGGCCACCAGGGTCCCTGGGAGAGGGCTCCGGGAGTTGGGAATCGCTGCCGGCCTCTCCATCGGGAACGGCTATTGCTCCTATAAAAGTTCCTCGTACCCAAATAAATGAATTCACCCCGGGATCCGCAGGCGAGGATTAGCTCGATTGATGGTCGGTTCCAGTGTGCTTGCCAAACCCACGGGTTTTGGGGTTTTTCATTTTTTTTTTTTCCTTCTTCTTCCCTTTTGCAAAATCCCAGCTCTGGCCAGGTTGCCAACCAACGTCAGAGCCACGAGGAAGAGTGGAAATGGGCAAAAAAAAAGGCAGGAGGAGGGTAAAGGGAGGATTTCCCTCCGGGCTGTGGTCTGTGGCTGGGGCTGCCCGCGCGGGGCCGTGGGCGCGAGTGGGTGCGTGGGGGGTGCTGCCCGTCCGGCACAGCCAGAACCGTTGCTCGCTCTGACCCGGCATCTGCAGCTCCTACGGACACCCCCTCAACCACGCTTCTTTTTTTTTCCTTCTTTTTTTTCCTTTTTTTCCCCTCCTTTTTTTTCTTTTTTTTCTTTTTCCTTTTTTTCCCTCTTCTTTTTTTTTATTTGTTCTTTCTCCTTTCTTTTATTTTTTCCTTCATTTTCTTTTTTCCTGTTTTCTTTTTCCTTTCTTTTTTTTCCTTTTTTTTTCTTTATCGTTTCCCCTTTTTTCTTTGTTCCTTTCTTTTCCTTTTTCTTTTCCTTTTTTCTTCCCCTTTTTCTTTTAACTTTTTCTTTATTTTCCTTTTTTCTTTGTCTTTTATTTTTTCCCTTTCTTTTTTTTTTCCTTCCTTAATTTCTTGTCCTTTTTTTCTTTCTTGTCTTTTTTTCATTTATTTTTCACTCTCTTTTCTTTTTCTTCTTCTTTTTTTTTTTTTAATAGAGTTAATTTTCTTTGTATACAAGCCAACATAAGTTAACATTACTATCCCGCAAGAAGCCAATTAGAAGCCGGCACCCTTGCCTCCTTCCCTCTCCGCAATATTTCACAACAAAGTCACCCAGAGCTGCTGCCAATATGTTGGGTCTGAAATCCAGGAAGCAATAGGAAACAGGTTGGGTTGGTGTGTTTGTACGTCACAGGGAAAGGGCCTTCCTAATTAGTCTGGGTGTCATTAACGTTGAGCACAGAGCGAGCTCCCCAGCCTATGAGGGAGGCTTCATTGTGATGGACATCCGAGGTGGGAATAAAGTTGATGGAAAAGCCTAAATGCGTGCTGGGAATTAGGGGGGGGGGGCAGGGGGGCAGGAAAAAAAAAAGATAAAAACAAGAGGAAAAACTTGTAAAACTTTTACGCCAAACAAAGTTATAAAAACTTTTCATGCGTTAAGATATCAAAAGGTTTATAACAATAATAAAGGGTCTGCACCGTGTGTGTTAAACCTGCTTCCAAACGCATTAAATGCTGCGCAGCTGAGTTAAATATTCAGCATCATAAACGCCACGCGGGGTTCAAAACTGGACTCTGGGGTTGCGGTTGGTTTTTTTGGGGTGGGGGGAATGTGGGATCCCCCACTCCGACCCCTGCCCAGGCTCCCTGGGGGCGGGGCGGAGGGGGGAGCCACGACCCTCTCTGATTCCGCTTTATTACGAAAGGGTTAAAGGTGATGGACTTGACTTTATTGAAGTTCAAAGACATCATATCTCCACATTTTTCTTCCCGTGGGTCTCCCTCCCACCCCTGCGTCCCCCTCGGAAAACCCCTCGCCAATTTTGGCCATTAAATGGAAGCCGGCCCCCACCTCAAACCTGGCCCCTCCCCTCACCCCACTGCATATGGCCCCGCCATATAGGCGCTGGCTCACCGGCTTGGCCAGATACCTCTGCCTCAGCCCTGTTCTGCATCTTCGCTCCCCCGTTCTGGTACCCAAAGCATCTTCAGTGCCCCCGCCTCCTCCTCCAGCCCCTTCTTTCCCCCCGCTTCCCCTCCCCAGAACATTAACAGCCCTTTTCCTACATGGCACTGATGCTTAATGCTGCTGTAAACTCCCACATGGTCTATAAACTTGGATTTTACAGCTAGCATTCCATTTTAGCTGGCGAAAACTTTGAACTAGGCCTACAGTTTCATTGTGCTGCAGTTGAACCGGAGCCTCGGAAAAGGGGAGGGGGGGGAATAGGAGGGAGGGGAGAGAGAAAAAAAAAAAAAATTCCCTGGGCAAGACTCTCTTATTTGTTTACTATTTACTGCGGAAGTCTTTTCCTTTAGCCAGACGGGGTAATTAAGAAAAATTAAGCTGTTTAGTGCTGCAGTCTTTATTACAATGTCTAGACTAGCCGCTTTTGTCCGGACAGCCGCTGCTGTTACGGAGCATTAACTGCCGCTTCTGACCTCCCGATATTCACCTTATTGCACCTCTCTTTGGTTTTCCTAACCTTGGGAAGGTTTGGCAAACACTCATTAAAGAAAGGTGCTTTTTTTTCCCCCTATTTTTTTGGGAGGAGAAGGATGGAGGAGAAGCCCCCTCCTCGGGCTGGTCCCAGCGTGCAGCTCCATCTGCAAGGAAGATGGCTCCGATCTTCATCTTCTCTATTTTACTTCGCAGCGAGGAAAAAAAAAAATTTAAAAAAAATTTAAAACCTCCTCCTTTATGCCTGGTTTAATCCATGCAAAGCTTAAGCGAGATTTTAGGCCGAGGACAGGCGTCCTTTCAGCTCGCAGGCTTTGCAAAAAATAAATATAAGAAAATAAAGAAGGATTTTGCCATCCAGCCGCCCTCTTTTTTTTTCTTCTTTTTTTTTTTTTTTTTTTTTTTTCCCTCATTCGTTTTCCCACTCTTTTAATGAGAACCATGCCCCTGAACATCCTTTCAAGATCATGTCGGGGTGTAACCAGCACGGGTTTATCACGAAAACTTTAAGTCGGTTAGCATTTAGTTGCTCGGGGGCGTACGTAGGGGTGATGGGCTGGGTGCAAACGAAGAGCATTTTTGTGGGTTTATCTTTTTTTTTATATATATTTTTCCCTTTACCGTTGTCAAATAAAATCCGGAGACGCAGTCAAAGGGTTTTTCATTCAGCAGGGTTGTATTTAAAAGCAAGTTCGGGAATTTTACAAGAACACGCTCAATGGAGGGGAAGATAATGTGCTGGTTCTTGGCTGCTGGGGGTTTTATTCCCCCCTCCCTTTTTCGTCTCCCCACTCCCCACCCTCGTCCATGTACACAATCCCATCGCTCCACGCCGGAAAACAGCAGAGCATTCAGATTGGAAACCTCAAACATACCCACACCTCCCCTACAAAAAAAAAAAAAACAACCCAAACTAAAACACAAAACCCTTCCGAACTGTTGGATCTACACAAAATACATGCACCACGTCACCAACGGCATCTTCGGGATTCCTTTGTCCTGGAAAAGGTTGTGTTGCTTTCGGACACTGCGAGAAAAAAAAAAAGTCATTGTGCAAACAGAGAGGGGGGAGAAGGGGGAAAAAAAAATCACTTCTATGCCCTGTGCCTGGGAGTTGAACTTGTTTTCCTTAAGCAGGAATTTAAGGACTTGACTTTGCATTTGTGCTTTGTAGGTATAAGGTATCCTTGACTTACGGCAATGTAGCTCCTCTCTCGGCGTAATTAGAGTTTCATTCATTTTTTTAGTGGGGTTTTGGGTGTGTGGGTTGTTGTGTGGTGTTTTTTTTTTTTTTAAGGAAGACTAATACATTGTTCTCATGAAAATGCAGAAAAGATTAACTACAACCGGAAAACAGCGAAAGACATCTGGAGCCAAATTCAGAGTAGGATTACTGGGCCAAGAAAAATCCAATAAATTTCAGCTCGCTGATGAATACAATGAACTCCGCACCAAACGTGTGCTCCAAGGTGGAGGTTTCGGATTAATACCGGTGCTCTTAGAGCAGATTGCAACGAGTTCCATGAATATGGATGATGATATTTCTGTTATGCACTCGGGTATTTCAGCTCCTCTAGAAGAAACCCACACCACAATGACCGCAAAGAGGCTTTTAAGAGGGGAAATTCTAATAAAATGGTCAAATAAAATCATAATGTAGAACAGCTTGCAATGTCTTTATTTGCCACAGAATTTCACAGAGTATCCCGGGGACTCACTTTACATACACAAAGATTTTTTTTTTCAGGATTTGTTTTTTCTCTTGTTGTTCTTCGCCTCCCATTTTTCAAGGGAAGAGAAAAAAAGAAAAAAAAAAAAAAAAGAGCACTACGAAATGTATTTACAAACCATTTCAGAGACAGTTTTGCAAAGGTATTTTTGCCTGGATTTCCCCCCCATCCCGACTCTAAATGTAGAAATGATACTGCGGAGAATATGTAAAATATATATATGGATATACACGCACACGCTCCCGCATATATCTGCATATATATATATTTTTAGCTAGAAAGGGTGGATGGAGGAGATGGAAGTAACGATACTCCCCACAGCAGGGATGAGAGGGGTGGGTGTGAATGTGCACACACACACGCGGGGAGGAGGACACACGCGGCTGCGTGTGCGTTCTCACACACTCACCCACGCACGCACACTCACCCCAGATGAAGTTATTTGATCCCACAGGGAGACTTGGGCCGCTCCCGTGATAACATAGCTGCAGACTGAGCTCACCGCGGTGGTAACACACAGCCCTGCGATTTATTCAACTGGACAGGGTGCGTAAGTAATAATAACAATAAAAATAATAATAAAAAAGGGGAATCCCAAACTGTCCAGGAAAAAAAAAAAATTAAATTAAATGTTCATGGAATTCAAGTCCTTGAAGCGGGAACGGAAAGAAAATCTCACTCCTTTTGTTACTCAGCACTGTCCCAGACATACAAACACAAGTAACGAAAAGGTTTAAACTTTGAGGTTGCTTTGTCGACTCGAGGGGCAAACCCATGCTCGCAACTGTTCCTCCCCGGTGCCCGTCGCCGGCAGAGGGGATTCGAAAGCTGTTCACAACAAGGGATTTCCAGAGAAATACTGCAGGCGGTCTCTGCTTAATTTTTTTTCTTTCATTCTTCTGTTCTGAAACCAAATTTTAACCTGTCGGTCAGTGAGGTTTAGCATCCTAGACAACTGGAGCCTTTTTTCTTTGTTTATATAGACATTGAAGAAAAATTCTCTCTCTAGCTCTCTGATCTGGAATTTCGAATAGGGGCATCTCTTCTTCCTCGTTCTGGGAGCACCTTAAAAGAACCAGAAGGCAGAGTAAATATCCCGAGGAAACACAAGACACAGACTCATCCTCACAGCTGAGCAGATAGATGGGAGCAGCTTAATAACTCCTGTTATTAATGTGGGGGGAGAGCTTTTCCTTCCCATTGTTAGGGACAGAGGAGGTGAGGTTACACAGGGTCTTAAGGACCGCGGTGTGATTATTTTCCCCAGTGCACGGGGCTGAAGTCAGGCAATTTTTTTTTTTCTTTCCCTTGCAGACAGGTTATTTTTAAAAATAAAGAACAGCCTGGGACTGGGGACAGCAGGCTGCTGGCGCAGGGTTTAGAGAGGCTGGGAGGGGGGAGAGGAGGAAAAAAAAAAAAAAGAAAAGAAAACCCACCCTCAGCTGCAAATCTGTTATCTGTAGAGAAACAGCATGAGCAAGGTTGGAATTAGAGGAACTAGATATTATGTTCCGCATAAGTTTTTGATTAACTCCAGTCCTCGCCACACACGCAAGGAGGAATCAAAGTAAAGGAGAACTTTGCATGTGAGCTGCAAAAGGGGGCTTGCATCACGAAAGCAAGCAGGAAAAGAAGTGCCCCCCCCCTTCCCAAAGAGCCCCTCGCTGAACGATAACTTGCAAAGTTGCCTGGATTCAGTCTTTCAGAAAGCTCCTCTAAGACTGTCTAGAAAATGTGGGTGCATGCAAAAAAAAAAAAAAAAAACCAAACAAAAAAAAATCCCACACAACCCAGAAGATGCAAGCGAAAAACCAAACACAAAAACACCCAACAAAACCCCACGTAAGTAAACGCCCTGCCTGACAAAAGCTGGACGCTCCGTCAGGCTTGGAGGAGGATAAACGCCACTTTCAACAGAAAACTCGAAGAAAATGCTCAGCCCTTCCTGCAAATTCGGCAGCTTTCCCCCTCAGCACCGCATCCCCACCAAGAGAAAAGACTCGACATACAGTTTTAATTAAAAATAAAAAAAAAAAAGCCCCAAACATTTTGCATGCATCTTAATGCCTAAAAGAAAGCACAGGCAGCTCAAGTAGTGTTCTGCCCAATTGCCTTTTACCCTTAGCAACCCGGGACCAAATCCTTTTAAAATGCTCATGTAAGTTCATGATCAAAGTTAATATTTGTCACGATGGCGTGCTTTTAAAATTTCACAGACTCTAAGATACTGTGTCTGCGCCTAACATCTCCATTTTTTTCAAAGAGCTTTTCCCATCGTAAAAATTCTTCTCGTTGGAAGAAAGAGCTTTGTAGGTTATAATAAAATCCTTTGAATGCTTATAAAACTCCACATAAAATTTGACCGACAAAACACACGGGCTAGTCCCTTAACCTTTCCGTTTACTGCTCTACCTACTCGAATTGCTGCTTTTGCTCCCTTCCTTGGTGACAGAAGAGGACGAGGCTGAAGAGCCTGGGTTCGTGTTTTCCTCCTCATCTTCCGGGTCCAGACCTTGCTCTCCGCGGGATGACAACGCGTGGGCTTGGGACTCTGCCTCCACTTTGCCCTCGCCTTTCTGCAGGCAGCTCTCGCCGGGGTTTTCCCCCCCGCAATAGGCGTTTTCGAAGAAGCGGTCGAAACCTTGGGGCAGGACGGTGTTTTTGTTCATGCTGGTGTAGAATCCCGTTGACGGCGGGTGGTTGGAGCTGGGGTGGTGGTGGTGGCTGTACACGCTCTCGTTTTTCATTAGCATTTCGGTCATGGTGGAAGGCGGGATGCACTCTCTATGCATCAGATCTTCCGCGGAATAGCACGAGGCGTAATTGCTTCGGTGGTGCCATTTACTGGAGGGGTCTAGACCATAGGAGACCTCTCGCACGGGCTGCACTTGCGAGAGGTTGGCGGAGTAAGGGTAGGAGATTTGGCGAGAGGGGGCCTGTGGCAAGAAGGAGGACACAGTGGAAAATTCGGGGACGTAATAGGTGCAGCTAGGGAGGTAGAGGTTGGAAGCGCACCCTGCCCTCTCTCCAAACTCAGCGCTCCTCTCCTTGCGCGACTGGGAGCAGAAGTTGCCCAGGTTGACCGAGTTAAACATCTTTCGCCCTCGCCTGGCTCCCGGGGCTGGAGGTTTGGGATCCGATGTGCGGAGGGGAAAAAATTTGGGAAGGCGAGATGACGCGCTATCCGTCTTAGTCGCTCCGGCGGGCACGTGATCCAAAGTAGATATTGTCATATATCAGTTTGGAGCACTTAGATGCGTAGGAGTGGTTCACTTAGGTAAGATCTCAGAGGTTCAAACGATTGGTTTGCAAACACCGCAGAAACATTATGAAAATCAATCGCAGATTTGTATTCATTTTCCCGAAGGCACACCCCTCGCAGCAGAACAAGTACAAGGGGCGGCTGGGGAAGTTGCAGCTTTTTTTTTTTTCCTCGCCCTTTTTTTTTTTTTTTCTTCCTTTTCCCCCTCCTCTCCTTCCTACTCGGATTCTGCTTGCTGCTTTTCAGAGGGGTTTGGAGACGGGGTGGGGGCGATTTGGGCTGGGGAAGGGGAGGGCGGGGGTGGAGGGGGGAGAGGGAGGGTCTTAGGGAGCTCGAACGGTGTTTTTCCACCCTTTATTTAATATTTTAATTACGCTGATGCTTATAATTTATTATTATGGCTATTTCTATCCTTAGCAGTGTTCCTGCGCAGACTTTAGGTAGCTCAATAAAATGGCTGGAGATGCAGAAGTAAGTTTTCCAACATTTCTCCAAACCTTGCTGCAGGCTTTTCCTGCTGCTGAGCGCTGAGGAAATCTCTGCTTCTCTCTCTCTCTCTCTCTCTCTCTATCTGGGAGCCAGGGGGGCTGGTGCTAATTAACAAGCTTCTAACATACGCTAATTATGTCGATCTCTGGACGCACACCCGCTATACATCAAGCAAGTTGGCACGCGGGATGGAGAATATAGCATCTCTGCCATGCTTAAAGTTCCCAACTTTAAACTGAAAGCGGGCCTGGCTTAATGCCTTTTGATATCGAATTAGTGATATAGCACGGAATAGAGCAAATGAATTAGGGCGATGGCTAATAAATATTCGAAAACCTCCTTTAGCGTTTGGTTAAATATTTATTACGTAAGAGAGGCATATTGAATATTTAATGCAATTGTTTATTGTCAATCAATGAATGTACTTTCAGCAATACTCTCATCATTTATTCTTCCAGCTGAATTAAAAAAGATATTCTTATTAAAGTCATTTGTCTTCTATCCCGTGTCCCGGGAGCCTCCTCTTTCTCTCTCCTTCTCTATTTTCATACAAAAACAAACAATCAAACAAACAAAACCCCAAAAACCAGTGCTGCCAGATAATTTCCCAGTTTTGCGAATAATTATTAAAAATCGTCTGAGGAGGGGGAGAAAAAATATATTCTGCAAACCCTCTGGAAAGGTGCACCTGAAGGACGCGTAACTTCCGCGGTACCGGGCTCGGAGGGGTTTATCCTGCTGCCTTTACGTACTCTTGAAGGGACAAAATCGCCTGCAACAATTGGCTGTTAATCGGGTTTTCACCTGGATTAGAAATCATCTGCCCGGGGCGGAGAACATCTCTCTACCGAGCAGAGGTGGCTGCTTTCGACCAGATAGGAAAATATTGCTGCACACCCCCCCTCTTTTATATTTATTTTAAAATACTTTTTCTTTACAGGATGCCACTTAGGCATTTTTTCCCCTTCAATTATCCCTTTTTAAATGTCCAGTAAAAGGAAGAAGAAAATAAAATATTGAGTTGTCCACACATAAACCCGATCTATTTGGTGCTGGGCTGAATATTCCGAGTAAAACTAACGCACCAGGAGAGGGTGAGGCGCTTCTGCAGACGGGATCTTGTCAACTCGAGTTGAGGTAATTTCAAACAGCAAGAAGGAAGACAAAAAAAAAAGGTAAATCTCAGCCCTAGAGCCCTGAGCCTCTGGAACCCAGGAAAAGCCTCGGCGGCTGCCGTGTTTTCTCTTTGCTCCTCGGGAAAAAAAAAAAAATTCTAAAAAATTAATCAACTCACCCGAAAACAACCAATTAAGCAAGAAGGAATATCAGAAGGTCTCGTCCCCCTTAGAGCTGGGCAGCTCCTTTTCCACTTCACTCTCCTCTGTTT
The DNA here is from genome assembly GCF_036417535.1 of Chlamydotis macqueenii. Lineage (NCBI taxonomy): Eukaryota > Metazoa > Chordata > Aves > Otidiformes > Otididae > Chlamydotis > Chlamydotis macqueenii. The sequence continues at coordinate 970,873 of NC_141584.1, read as the reverse complement.
AATTTTCTTTAATTTGCTAGCACCCAACCTGCTGTTTGCTTTTTAACCAAGGGGGGGTTTGCTTAATTCACAGGGGAGCTGGAGAGAAATGGGGAGGAAAACGCACCTCGAGCAACCGGGCGGAGGTTGCAGCCTCTGCTCAAAATATAAATATTCTGCAATTCTGCAACAATGCAGGGGGGGGGAGAGAAGGGAAAAGTTGTTTTTAATGAAAAAAAAAAAACAAAAAAAAAACAGCCTCGCAAGTCCGTACCTTGCAGCCGAGCAGAGAGCAAAGGATTTCAAGAAGCCTGAGAGAAAAATTACAGTGGGTATTTCAGGAGGGCTTTCCAAACTACAGTGCTCATCGGGCGCTGTGCCCGGATTTTTATGTATTTATTAGGAAATCTTTAAAGGAAACATGGCGGCTTCACATGCTAAGGTTGTATCCTCTTCCTCACTTGGAGCCTTCCTCATCCTCCTGATGCAGCGATGCACTCCTGATCATTTATTGTCATTAATTTCTGTATTTCTCCCCCCTTCTCCAGCTTTGTATTTTCGATTTAAAGAGCCGTTCTCATAAAATCCTTTTTATAAGGGACCGGGGCGTGTGAGCCTCCCTGAACGCGTCTGTGTGGAGCTGGAGATGTGCACACGTATGAATGTGTCTGTAATTCCAAAAGGAGCTGGGCTTTCCTCTCTAATGCGCCGTTTGGCTGATGAATATATATATTTATATTTATATGTAGGGGCAAGAACTCTGGCTGCAGAGATGGATTTCTCCAGGTTTGTAATCTGCCCTATTTTATCACTCGGACGTCGTATTGCGCAAAACTTTTAATTAAAGTGTCACCGATCTTTTAACTTGGCTTTTTATGGACCGATATTAATACTAACTACAAACTAATAATGTTAAGCTATTGTTTATGAGCGTAATTACTTTTTTTTTGCTCCAGTTCCCTCCTGTTTGCAACCTGCGTGGAGGATCTTCTCCCTCAGATTAAAAGGGGAAAGGCTCTAAAATATCACATTTTTTGTTATATCTGTTCCAATCTGGATTCCATAGGAAGGCTGTAGGCGTGAAGCTGTGCATCCAGAGAAGGAATTAGAGAGTGTCGTTGAAAAAAAAAAAAACAAAACAATATCCCAATAGCTTTTTAAACCCCAAACAAAGCACGTACATCCCTCCAAAAGAAAATCTCTAACATAAGAACAAACAACAAAAATACGTGTGGCACAAAACCGGCCGTCTCCCCTCTAGGTGCGTGAATAATTTATTGCTCTTCGTAGGTAAATACATCTAAACCCAGCCCTGGTGTCGTTTTGGTTTTTAAACCGGGTTTAAAGGATAGGATTTGCCTGCTTCCTGCGAGGAAGCAGAGAGGAGGCAGCTGTGGAGTCACAGCACTTGAATTTGACCACCAAAGTGACCACCATAAAACGGAGTGGGGGCTGGCAGCTCGCATTCCTTTTGGTTGCCCTCAAAAAAAAAAAAAAAAAAAAAAAAGCGAATAACTAACGTTAAGGCGCAGGCTTAAAGCATCCAGAGCATTTCAAGCTCTTCATTTTTTTAAACCTACTTAATTTCCTAGCGAATGGGAAATGTTAGAGCGTGGAGGAGGAAATTAAAAAAAAAAAAAAAAAGAGCTGTGTTTGTGCTCTTTGAAGGGAAAAAAATATCTAGGGGAACTTGAGAAGGGAGGAGGAAACATCTGAATCTGTTGATTTTTATATCTGTGGGTATAAGATGAAACTGCCCCGTCTATAAGATTTTTTTTCCCCCTTTCTTCAAATATTTCTCAGCAAGAGGGAAGAGAAAGGAGGCAGCAGCTCCGAGCTCCTGGTGCCTCTTCTGCAATTATAAACACACATACCCATCTTTGTCCTGGCACCTCAGCCGGAGCCTTCTCTCTACCCAAGTCGCCCCAGCAAAATCAGCGAAGTGTAAAGAGGGGGGGCGGGGGGGCAAATGAAACCCACCCCGCCTTGCTGCGGACTCCGCTCTCATTTGCCTGATATAACGCGAACACTTAACACATTTAACAGCGTTTTCAGCGGGCAAAGAGGCTCCAGGCTTGGAAGATGTGTTTTGCGTCACTAACATTAATTTTAAGGGGATGTTAGAGGCATTTCGTGACCAAAAAATACCCCATCCTAGCAGTTGCACCAAAATAAAAAAAAAAATTGTTGTGAAAGTTGGCTTTAGCTGATCTGTGCAAACATCAGAAGTTATATTTTGATTTAGGTTAATCCTGTACTTGAACTCTTCTCAATAAATCAAAGTCTCTGGTTTTTTCTCCCATTGGGGAGAGAATATTTTTTTTTTTTTTCCTACTCCCCCCGCAAAAGCTGGAGCTATCTGAACACAATGTAAATTCATTAGCAACCTCCCAACTTCGGTCAAAACCTGTTTTTTTTTTAAGTATTGCCATAAAGAAGTCTTTGTCCAAAAGGGTACAGTAGGGAAATTATTGACTGGGAGGGGAAAAAAAGGGAGAGGAAAAGGAAAAAAAAAGATGGAAAAAAGAGAATAGATGTTGTACCAACCTGGCTTACCACGTTACTCACTGCTACTTACTGCGCTCTCAAGATATCTGATGCATTTTTTTTAGACCCTGAATCTTTCACTATTTCAATCAGTTGCTCAGAGTGTGCTTTGCCTCCTGCTTTGGGGGTAGAAAGAAAGGAGTTTTTCCAACCTGCGCTGCTAACCTGTGCTCACTCGGGGCCGCGGATGCATGGCGAGTGGGTGAAAAAAAAAAAAAAAAAAAAAAGCAAGCGTTTACTTGGCAGTTGCATCTCCCAGCCCTGCAGAGATGGGGCTTTGCCTTTGCTAAATAGGCTCCGGCTCCTGATGTCTAATGACTTTGGCCTATCAGATGTTCTCGAAGTGATTTTTTCCCTCCCTTTCACGACGGTACTACAGCTATTTCCTCAGATGGACTTCAGAAAAAAAAAAATAATAAAAAGAGAGAGGAAATTCAGGCCAGTAAACAGATTACTAGACACCGCGTGTGTGTACAGGAAATCTGAAGGGAGAGACAACAGCTACAAGTGGGAAGCGCTTGGAAAATATTATTGTCCCCAAATGGCAAAGATAAATTTAATTGGATGGAGGCCAGGCTGTGAAAGAAAACTATATAAGCTGTGAACAATTCAAAGGGGGAAGAAAGAAAAAAAAAAGAAATAAAGAAAAAAAAAAAGGACTTAGATCTCTCTAGACCTGAGTTGCAAGTTCAAAATCATGTGGACTTAATCAAGATAAAAGCAGATTGAACTATGCTTCCCAACCGCAGGCAAGGCTGGGATTGTCTGGGATGAAAATGTGCGGATTCACATAGAAGTGATGCCGAGGAGGCGTTAAGGAGAGTCGGGCTTAATAACAACCGGTATAACGCTCTACCAACCGGCCTCCCCACTTATTTTTATTTTCTCGTCAGCCGCGGGTCCTTCCCCACGGGGAGAGCTGAGGCCGGGGGAACATCAATGCCTGTGTGTTTCTATCTATTTATTTACTTTATTTTCCCCTGCCCGGCTCGGTTGCAGGGAGCTGCTGAAGCATGCGAGAAAGCGAGGTTTAGGGAATTCAAGTAAAACTTCACAGCGTGCTAAACTGGCTCCTGGAGCAGCGGAGAAATTCGGCTCAGAGGAGACAGGAAACCCAGAGGAGCTCGTTAAGCAACACCTATTTCCATTCCACAGCCTCCCTCTCTTTTCCCCCACTCCAAACACCTAAAAATACTTATTTAAACACAAAGGAAGACATGTAAAACACACCCAAACCTTAAGGAAAAAAAAAAATCCTTTATTCGCCAGACATTCCCTCTTGATAACTTTAGCAGCGACACTAAAATGTGCAAAACCGTGTAAAAAGTCGGAAATTGTGGCAGGGAAAAATGTGTTTTCTGTTGGGTAACCCATTTATTAGCAAAATAGCCCCGAAATGTGAAGTTCAGAACAGAAGGCGGGCGGCTAATCCCCCCCAGCCTTATTAAAACCGCACACACGTTAGCATGCGTGGTGTTTAATCCTTAAATACTCAGGAAATCATTTCCAAGTATTGCACTTTAAGACTTTGGCTCCCGCATCTCCTTTTTTTTTTTTTAATTTCTTTTTTTTTATACTCCCCCCCCCCCCCCAGCAGCTAGCCCCTGGATGTGCTTTCCCCCAATAATCATTGATCAAAAGCGAATCTCCGCAGTTTATGGGGATAAACTTCAATAATTCGCAACGGAGGGCGCGACGGTGCTGGGCTTTCTCTTCCATCCCCGCATTAATCAGAACAAAATGAAATAAAATCCTTCAGCTGCTTCACGGGGTGACATTTTCCAAATGTATAGCCCAGCTTTTAGAAGAGAGATGCTGGCGGCGGAGGGGTGGGAGGTGGAAAACGCCTCTGTCCACCTCTCTACCTACGGGTTTAATGTAAATAGCATAGAATAGTCACCCCCCATCTCTTATTTTCAGCTGAGGAAGCAGAGGGATCGGGGCACCAAAAATCTCTTTCAAAGAAGTTGATTTACTCTGTCAACAGCGCGGCTCCTTTATTCCCCTGCAAAAGAAATAAATTTAAGATATTTTTTTAAGTTATATTCGCGTATTTTTCTTCGTTGGGGATTAAGGTTGAGTATTTTGTTGGCCCCATATTCAGTTGAAATGAATTTATGTACAAATTAATGTTGCCGGAGTTCTCCTCTACTAGGATTCTGACTTTAAAATACCTCGTGTAGTGAGAGCAGACTAACCACGAATTAAAAATCGGTCCAATAATCTGACTCCTATCTAATCCCTCCTTCTGGTCCCTCCCAAATTATTTTTCTTTCTTTTGGTCTTTCTTTATTTCTCCCTTCCTTCCTTTCTCTCTTCCTCTTTCTTTCTTTCTTTCTTATAAAATTGTGAGTCTGCAGGAGGAGTAACAGTGCAGAAACGGGAAGTTATTTGCCCTTACACCACAGATACGCACAGATCTTTATTCATGGCTCTATCACACCCGCGTATGCATTCGCTTGGCTGTTACCACGGATTTCCATCCCGTAGAGCACAGATTTGTCTAAATAACTGGGTAATTATCTCTCCATATGAAATGAAGGCAAATATATGCAAAATTGGCTTCTCCATTCCACCGATTTCCAGTGCTGGGTACTCAGCACTTTTTTTTTTTTTTTTTTTTTTTTTTTTACCCTTTGAGCAGACCCTAATGCAAATCGGGGGAATATTTAATGCTATTTTTCTCGCGGAAGGGGAAAAATGAAGAAAAGTGGGGCCTCTTCCTCTCCTCCCGGGGGTTTTGGGGATTTTGCCGTCTCGGGTGTGCTGGGTTGGCTTCTCCTCATCTTTATTTGTTTTTTTTTTTCAGGGTCCCCCCCTCCCCATTTTGTTGTCTTTTTTTTGTTGTTGTTGGGGTTGTTTGTTGGGGTTTTTTTGTTGGTTTTTCCCCTCTTTTTCCGAAGTGCGAAGGCACAGGGTGAAATCAGCTCGGAGTGGGGTGAGGAGAAGGGAGAGAGGGAAGGGACGCAGGGGTTTTTACCCGCCCCTTCCACTCCACTCCCCTTCTTTTCACCCATTTCCCCTGGTTATTACTTATTTATTATTAACCCCTTCTTCCCCCCGGGGTCAGCCCTGCTCAGGCCTTTCCCAGGAGCCAAATAGGAGCCGAAAGCAGCTTTGCCCACCCTGTAAAATCACATTATTTTATTTCATTTATCCCCGTCTCAGAGCACAGACAGCAGACGAACTTGTCTCAACCCCAAATACCTCCTACACCCACCTACTCCCCCTTTTAACTTAATATTTATCCCTCTATGCCAATTTTTCCCCTATTTGAGACAAAAAAACCAACACAGACCAACCAACCAAAACAAAACAACCAAACTGCCCCTTTCCCTCCCTCCACCCCCTTTTTTCTTTCTTTCTGCTTCTCTCCTTACCGAGCGAACTTCATTGTTTTCTGGAGGAAATGGTAATGTTCAGACATTAAACCTTAATTGGGCTTTTCTTTATGATGTTTAATTTCCTCCACGGCAGACGGGTTTGCATCTTGCTGGGAAAAGAGGAGGAGAGGAAAAAAAAACGAAGAAAAAGGAGAAGGGGGGAAAAGACCTTGTTTGAAGTCTGCAGTCCAGCTCGGGGAGGGGGAGAAAAGATGAAAAAAAAAATCAGGATTTTGAGAAAAAGGCTCCATAAAAAAAAAAAAAAAATTTCAGCACTTAGCTCATCTCTCAGCCTCTCACCGGCTGGAGGAGGTGGGGGGAAAGAGCGATTTTTAATAAAAATAAGGGTTGCGGTATGGAGCGGCAATGGCATTGCCCGCGGGGCCGCGGCGGAGCGGCGCGGAGGGGCCGCGGAAGGGAGGCTGGAGCCTTAACTTGACCTTCACTTTGCGAGGGCGGCCCCCGCCCACCCAGACGGGCGGCCCGGACGGCTCCTCCCGCGGGCAGGGCAGGGCCGGTAGCCCGCCGCGGCCGCGGAGACGGAGAGAAAGGACAACGACGTGAAATGAGATAAAGTGAAATAATGAAATGAAATGAAGTGAAATAAAATAAAATAAAATAAAATAAAATAAAATAAAATAAAATAAAATAAAATAAAATAAAATAGAGATGGAAAAGGGTGAGGGTACGTGAGGGGCAGCTCCTGCCCCAGAGCCCCCAAAATAAAATTTTGCAAAATACATTTGCAATTTTGGAAGGCAAGGGAGAGTAAAGAGAAGTTTTATCCGTTGCCTGAAAAAAAAAAAAAAAAAAGAAATCTCCACTAGAGTGGAGCAGACCCTTTCGTCTCCCTCCATCTTCCCCGAAAAGTCCCCTTTCCTCCCATCACGTCCCCTTCCCCATGACCCTCACCTCCAGCCTCTAAAAAGGCACCGAAGAATCCCGCAGCACATTTTTTCCTCCGATCACCTTCCCCAACCCCCTCACCCCCCCCCCAAATCCTTTTTCCCCTATAAAAAAGGACAACGCGGACCCAGGGCAGCCCGAGCGGCTCCTCTTTGCAAATAAGTATTTTCTTTAGCCCCATTTAGGGAATTAAAAAAAAAAAAAGTCCAATGGCAGAGCCATTTCATTGGGTTAGGGGGATTTTTTTTTTTTTAAGTTTGAGGAGAGTTTCCTCGGACTTTGATGAATATATTTTGGGTGGGAAAAAAAATAAAAAAGAAAAAAAGAAAAAAAATAAGGAAAAAAAGGAAAAAAAAAGAAGTGCTTGTGCAGATGTGTGACTTTGTCGGTATTCACCGCCTTTGTCTGTGTCTGGGGGGGGAGACAGATGCTTTATTTCACAGTCTCTCTATAAAGAGATAATTATATATCTAGTTATCCACTGGAGCAATAAATACTCTTCATCCACAATTACAGATGAAGATGGCTGGTTTAAATACCCATAAAGTCAGTGTTTGGGCTCTGGCTGGAAGTTGGAAATGAGGGAATTTATTTTTTATTTTATTTTATATTTTTTTATTTTAAGAGGAGAATGAGGTGTAAAGAACCACAGAGGGGGAAAATCCAGAGGAAAAGCCCTGTGGTCCCGGCAGCGCCCTCCCACCCCCACCCCAATAAGCTCGACTGGGTAAAAAAAAAAAAAAAAAAAAAAAATCTCAGCATTGCTTTAGCTGGGGGTGCCCGCGGGTGCGATGAGTTGGTCGGTCCTTGCCTGGCCTGCCCTCGTCCCTCTCTCCGCTGTTCCGCTCCAGCTCTGTGCGGATATTTCCACCCCTCGGGGTGTTCACGTACACCCCCCTCCCACGCATTTACCCCCGCAGATCCTCCAAACCCCACGGGATTTATTTTTCAGTTAGAAAGAAAAAAGAAAAAAAAACTCTGGCTCACACCATCTATTAAAATACAATATTTTGTGTAAATTCTACCTGGAAATATTTTTATTTGAGGTCTGTACGGCCTTTTTTTCCCTCCCTTTTCTTTTTTTCCCTCCCTTTTCTTTTTTTTCCCCTCATTTTACAGGACCTGAAGGCTGTCCGACATTCCTCATTGCTACCTTGGGTCTCCCACTGTACTTTTCCATACCTAATTTTTTAAAAATGCTTTCTCCTTTAGCAGCGTCTCGTCTCACCTCATAATAGTTTACTGGTTAATCATAAAAATAAAATGAATTTCCACACTCTCTGTAATTATCGACACTTCTCCACCCGACGCGTAGGTTTGGGAGGCACAGGAGTGCACTGGCTGCAAAAATGAATATTAATACACTTTCCCTTTGAAATAAATTAATTTTGGCAAACGTTTTTATAATGAGATATCCTGATGGTTTATATGTTCTCTGTGGCGGTGTTCGGCTAACCCAAGCCTAAAATTAAAGCATAAACTCTCTTAAAAAATTACAGGTAGATTTTTAACGCGGATTTGAGGCACAGGCTCTCATATTCCAGCCAGACCAAAACATGGGCTAAATGTGATTTATTCTGGCTGGGAGAAATGTAAGATTTCTGCGTTTTTCTGGTACTAGAAAAGCACAGAGAAAAGGGATATTTAGATTTCAGCACCGACAAAGGCAGGCGAAACACTTTATTTTCAAAAAATAGTCTTTTTTAAAAATCTGAAATGGGGAGAGGGGGAGCCCCCCTCCCCTTAAGCCTCAGAGAAGGATAATTAATTCGAGATTTATTGGGGGCCGAGGGGCGCGTATCTTTATTTCCTATTTAAGCAACAAGAAAATAAAGTCACTTAATGAAGTCTGACTCTAAAAAAAAAAAAAAAAAAAAAAAAGGAGTTTGAGGAGAGTCAACAAGACGCAGCCATCAGAAAATCTGCGCAATTTAGCCGCAGTAAGGAGTACAAGCCGGCTGATCTTTTTATCTTTCTTATCCTTTTCATCTTTATTATCACTCTTGTTAACAACACCAACGAGACTGGATACATATATCTCCTTTAAATGCAGTCATCCATGGAGCCATTGGAGTTGCTAGCTACAGATATATTAATTAATTTATTCGCTCAACAGTAAAATATTGCTGTGTCTACTTGCTACCTACCAAGCAATAAAAAAGGCTTTTTTTTTTTTTTTTCCTCCCCCTCTGCACTTCATTAGGCTTTACCTACAAGTTTTCCATTCGGAATGATTTGCTTAAAACTAATTACTTGCAACGCACTTCATTTTCCCCTCGCAGGGTCTGGAAGGTTTCAATGTGGGGTGGGTGGCCGTATGCTGATAAATGCTGCTAATTATTCCCACTCTGTGTTTATTTTATATTGCTGAACCCCCCACTCGGAACCAAACCAAGGCGTTTTGGGGGAATAAGGCACCGAGTTATTGATGATGATGATGGGGGGGGGGTGTTGTGCCTGAAAACAGCCCCTGTAACAGCACGGGGGAGGAAAGCAAATAATTTATCGTGTATTTGTCGTGGAATTAGCCAAAGGACGGGCGAAGGGAATCCAGGCGTTCTGCTCTTTTTAATGGGAATTATTCTATTTATTGTTAATTGTAGCTTAAGTTGCAGCCCTGTAAAAGGCAGCTGCCAGGGGGCTGTTTTGCTTTTGTCTGGTTTTGGGGAGCTCAGGGGGGTGGCTTGAGTGCGGGGGAATGCAAACTATTTCCACACGTGAACATGGGCGTCTCTAAGATGCTGTCTCGGAGCCTAAATCGCTCTTCCCCCCACTCGCCTGTTATTCCCACCCCACCCGTGTGTGACACCCACCCCACACCCTCTCGGCAGTGCCCACGGATCCAAGGTGCCCCCCTCAACTCTCCAAACACCGCCCTCGTCTCCTCCCGGCACCCACGCTCCTTTTCGGGCAGGTCGGCAGGGCTGGAGCGCACCCAAAGCCCACGCTCACGTGGGGACACCTCTGTGCACCCCCAGGCCCTAGCACCGCATCGGCTGCGCTTTCGCTCTTCATTTTTTGGGGGTGTATAGGAGGAAAAAAAAAAAGGGGGGGGAGGGGGAGGAAAAAATTTTAAAATAATTAAAAAAAAAAAAAAAAAAAGAGAGTTTCCAGGTCGCTCCCTTCCAGTCAAAAGCACCAACCTGGGTGTCAGCAGCGTGATTTTTTTTGTCCCCCACTCTTTTAATTCTTCCTATTTTTCCTTCTGCTCAACCACCTCTGGGGCCGCCGAGATCTGGGTGTAAAAATCCCCGATTTGGCTCAGGAAAAGGAGGTTGTGAGAAAGTGAGGAGCGGAGAAGAAGAAATTTGGCTTTCTGCCTCGGATTTTCGGTGTCGCCTGATTAAACTCCGCTTAAAGCGGCTCTTAATGGCTTTGAAACGAGCTCAGCGCTAAGTCGGGCCAGGTTTTGCAGGGGGAATTCAAAGAAATCAGACACAAAGGTGTCAAGAGTATATCTCCTGGCTCAGGGAAAAAAAAAATCGTATTCCTGCTTTGCACATTATATTTCCCACATTGAGTGTACTCTGGAAGTACCGAAACGGGAATAAATCCCTAAAAATTACCCTCTCGCATTATTATTTTCTACGATTTCTGGGGCCCTTGTCATTAACGGTAGAAATATTCCTCGCAATTAAAGAACCGAGGGTTTTCTCCCCTCGCTAACGAATTCATTGGAAAGCCGAAGCAATGAAATACGCTGCTGAATAAAAGAAACCACCCCAGAAATAATACAGATTTTATGGCGAAGCAACAATTTGTTCTATCCGCTCGCTGGTAATAAATAAGTTTTATCTGTTTTCCTGAGTGTTTGAATGTCTTTGAAATCCAACTATTCCTGTTCAAGGTGAGCCGACTTACAATATATTCAATTTATGTCACCCTATAGCACTCAGACCTGTTCAGCATGATTCCTCCTCCTGCCCATTTTTCCTGCCAGATTGACGCAGGGACATGGAAAGAAGGAAATAAAAGTGGATAAAAGTCAAAGTTGGGTTTGCTTGTACAGTATATGCGCGCATATACTCTCCTGGAGCGGGAGAAACAGGGGGAAAGGGTGTGCACCCAAGTCAAAAAAAAAAAAAAATTAAATGTAAAAAGTGACTATTGCAGGAAAAAAGCGAATTTTCACTCTGTAAGAAACTCAAGCCCCGCAGATTTTCCCAACTGCTGCTTCTTCATCTCCCCAAACTGAAATCTCTCTGGAGGGGTGGTTGGGGTTTGCCGCTGGAAGAGGCAGAATTGGGGCCCATTCGTATTAAAATATTTGCCTTCCTCTTTCCTCCTCTGCAAACCAAGCCGTTCCTGGGGGGAAAAAAAAAAAAAAAAAAAAAAGAAACTGCTCAGGTCTGGATAAATCCTCTTGGAATTTTGGAAGATCCCAAGCGCACCCACCCTGTGTTGGGGAATCCTGCCTGAGGAAGCAGGGAAAAAAGGTATGAATTTCTCTTCATCTTGTGTTTTTGGCAGAAAAAGCTCAACTCCGTTCGGCTGAGGCTCAGGTCAGTGGCTCCCAGTCTGCCCAGACTGGAGGGTGGGCTGAGCTGCTGGGCCACTGGGCTAGGACTGGGGGCAGGATCGATTCTTTTGCCTCAGACCCCACCATGGTTTCTTCCACAAAAATCCCTTCTCGATCTTCTAAAAGCGCTTTTTTTTTTTAATTTTTTAAACTATTTTTCCCCCTGCCTCTGAGAAGTGCACGGCATCTCTTCACAAGGAAAAAGCAGAGAATCCATTACATATAAATATCCACTTGGAGAGACATTGAGGAAATCATAATCTAATTTATTTAAATTGCCCTGACGGGGTTATTTTTTTCCTCTTGTTAAATGAATTTGCTGCGAATTTACGCCGAAGAAATGCAATAATACTGATCCTAATAACCATAACCATAACAATAAGCATCAACATGCCCCACTCTAGACTCAGACTAATATATTTCCAATTTCAGAGCCGCGCTTTCCCGTCTCGTTCCCATCTCAAAGTCATACTCAGGATTTCTTCGACGTTCCTCTGGTCCCTATATCTATAGGAAACTCATCCATATAGCATTTCCATATGGCCATAGGGACGCACCCTCCACTGGAGACAAAAGAATCCCAATTACCCCATATTCAACCTTCTTCTTCTTCTTTTTTTTTTTTTTTAATATCATCTCGGGTGAATTTTGCTTCTAATTAACGCTATGCGCACGAGTCTAACTCTCATTAAACCAGCAATTTGGACATCAACTTATGCTTCTTGTTTCCCCGGGATTTTTCTAATTATATTTAGAGCGATGCAGCAAGCGATATTTCTCTCCTTTTACAACGCATTTTACACATTAATTTAATTACCTTTTTTTTCTTCTTCTTTTTTTTTTTTTTTTTTTTTTGACCAAAAGATGATCTACGAGCCGCAGAAGGCAAGGCTGGCCCATATATGTAAATTTTTTTTCTTACTCTTTTATTAACCTTGCAAATTAATAATGATTTTAAATAGTAGACAGGAGAACACTGAGTAGATGTTTGGGCAATTTTATTTATTATCAAGAAATCACATAATAATACATTATTTTTAATTATTATTATTATAGAAGCAACTTTTTACATGATCAGATAAAGCCAGAGCGTGCTGTAACAGACATTTGCATAGACCCTACAGAGAAGAGGGCAAAAACCATCACACGGGGACTCTACCGCGAGGGGTGCGTATTCACAGCCGCGATGATCTAAACTAGGGGACACAAGCGGGAAAAAAAAAAACAAAAAACAAACAACATTCCACGGACACGGAGAACAAACACGGAACAACCAGCAAGCCCACTGAGCCGCCTATTTTAAAGCAATCGGGAAGAGAATATTGCATATATTTCCATTTTCTCTGGCGTTTTCTCCAGGGGTTGCTGCTGGTGGCTTGGCCTTTGTGTTGGGGAGCACGGTGAGGTGGTGGTTTTTTGTTTTGTTTTGGTTTGTTTTTTTTTTTTTTTTTGAGTGGGGGAAGAATAACGAGGCGGAATGATTTGCTTTTTGGGGATGGTGGGCTTGAAACCCATGAAACCCAACACAGCAGTTCCGACCTCCTACCATAACCCACGCTCACCTTCCTCAGGCCCCTGCCTCATTGCGGGGGAGGGGGGGGGAGGAGGGTGTTTGGGAGCCCAGTTCGGTAAAAACTGGGTGTATCTGGTCTTTCCCCCCCCGCCTCCACCATGGAATTACAAACCCCTCCCAGGTGCCCAGGACACCGCACAGCCCTCAGCTCAACCCTGCGACACGGAGCTCTGAGAGCAATCAAAGCCACCACCCCCCCCCCCCCCCCCAAAAAAATCCCCCCCAGTCCCCCCGCCAAAATCTCCATTACATTACATTCCTCCACACTGCCTTCCTCTTCTCATCGCACACGGTTGAGCTGGAGCATCGAGAGCTAAATCTTTATATTTGTGCGTTTTAACCCATTCTGGGCTCTATTGCACTCTGTTGCGACAGGCGATACCCTCCGCGGCGGCTCCTTTGTCTGGGAGGAGGGGGCAAAAGGGGACCCTCGCGCAGAAACCAGCATTGAAGAAGGAGATGGGGAGGGGGCTTTCTTTGCCAAAACAAGAGGAAGCAAATAAAGCTGTAACATTTTCCGAGTTGAGATTTTTTTTTTTTTTTAATAAGAAAAAAGGTGGAAAATAAGGAGAAGCAGCCGGGGAAGGGATTGGGGTGAAGGGAGAGAGGGGTCTGCTGGGTGCTGCTGCAGAAATAAAACTGAAGGAAAAGGCTCCTTTCAGCCCAGGGTGGGATTTTTTTTTCCTTTTTTTTTTTTTAGGGGTCGGCTCCATCCTTTGCAGCTCGTAAATAAGAGCATTCCTCGGCGCTGCTGGTCATGACCATGAACGCGGGGAAGCAGGAGCACGTGGTGAGCATCCAGCCTTCCCAGAAAACGCTGCTTTGCCATAAAATTAATCCCCCTCCTCTGATATAAAACGACCGGAGCAAAGCGTGGCGCAGCAAAGCACCGGGCTGCAACTCTCCCCTTCACTCCGAATTTAAAATTCCTATTTTATCCCCTTTTTTATCCTGATTTACATTTTCTCAAGCAGGCAAAGCTCCCCAGGGCCCAAAACCTGCTGCTCCCCTCCATCTCCCTTCCCCCCAACCCCAAAGCACCTCGGACACAGAACTACCAGGGAATTGCGAAAATTGGTGTTTTTTTTTTTTTTTTCTCCAGGAAATCCAAGCACTCGTACAAAGAAAATGCGTCGCATCCTACCAGGCCTCTATCTATTCCCATTCCCTGAATGGGAAAAAGCCAGGCAGGGTTTTAGGGAGCCACCCCCCCACTACCCCCCCCAATGAAATACATTCTTAAATATGTGACTGTCTCTGTTTGCAGCTTGCAGGATTTTTTAAGGAGCTAAAGAAAACATTGCTCTTGCTGAAAACTTACAGTTTTTTAACATGATAGGGAGATGGGAAAGGCAGATATAGCTGAATGAGATATATTTCCTCCTAAAACCCCACAATCTCTCTCTCTCTCTCTGTCTCTTATTTCTATTGAGAATATAGCACCCAGGCGACAAAGCGCATCATCCGCGTTATCCCAGGAAAGCAGAGATGCGCCTCGCTCAGACTCCAACAGGCTGTTATCAGCGACGGGTACAAAAAAAAAAAAAAAAAGGGCCATTTTTTAATAGAATCCGAGAACTTTTAAGATTGGAAAAGACCTCCAGGATCATCAAGTCCAACCATCAATGGTTTCTACCTATTTTCCTATGTTGTCGTCAATAAACACAGCAAAACAGAACACATACTCCGTCAGCAAAGCTGTTGCAAAGAAACATCTTGTTTTGTTTTGTTTTAAGAGGAAGGATAGAATTTGGGCGTAGTGCAGAGAAAAGCTATGAATCCGGGGAGAGAAAAGAATCTCCAAAAGGCTCAGTTTAGGCGGAAGGAAATTCGGACTTTTTTTTTTTTTTTTTTCCTGGGAGGGTTTTCTAGGAGAGTGTGTGCGCGTCTTCCTTCTCCTTGTGATATTTTGGCGTTGGGGACAAGACCAGCACCTGCATCAAAGCCTCCTATCTACAGGGACATGGCGCGATATGCATAGCTCATATATTATATAGATACATACCATACACACCGGATATATACACCGCCTTTGTCTCTCTCCTCTGCCTGCAGACCCTGGTCAAACCTAGAGATCCTACTTAAACCGAGAGATCTTAAACCCAGAGATCCTGATCAAGCCTAGAGACCTTCGTTAAGTCTAAAGGTCTTAATTAAGCCCAGAGATCCTGATTAGCCGCAAACCCTCAATTTAAGCTGAGAAAAACACATATTGGGGCACACCGTGCACTGGAAAAAAGTCTCTTCCATAAAGATGGGGGGGGGGGGTCGGTCCTTTAAGACAACGTACCTCATCCCCTGTTTCTTTGTTTGTTTTTCCTCCCTCTACCTTTATTTTTGCTCTTTTTCTCTCCTGCCTTCCCACCAACCCAGCCCTAACCCCTGCCTGGAGGCCAGGAGAGGATCCAGGACCCTCCCTCATCACGTTCAACACCGGTCTCGCCGCCAACCGAAGCTGGGGGGGGGGGTGGACGGGGAAAGGGGGGGACATGGGACCGACGGTGCCCGGCGCTACACGGAGACCCTACCTGAGCTGCTGGCAAAGGCAAAGCCGGTAAAGTCGAGCTCAAAACCTCCCGAGCATCCCTGGAAGCCGTCTGTCCCCCCGCCGTCCCGGCGGAGAATATGCTTTTTTTTTTTTTTTTTTTTTTACCCCCTCACTGTCGGGTTTCATATTTTAGGGGAAACTGGTTATTTATTAATATTACTTCTTTATTCATTATTTTTTGAGTAGGGAGAGGTGGGGGGATCAAGAGTGAGCAGGTAAAGTCCCGGGAGCTCGGGTGAACGCTAGAGTCTATGGTGGGGAGGGGGTTTGTGGCGCCTTTTTTTTTTTTTTTTTCCTTTTTAATACCCGACGCTGTTCAAACTTTAGAAGAAAGAAAGGGCTTGCTCTCTCAGGAGGAGTCTTTTCTTTTTCATCCGCCGGTTCTGGAACCAGATCTTCACCTGCTGATCGCTCAGGTTTAATCGGTCTGAGAGCTCCCTCCTTCTTTGGCGAGTAATGAATTCATTGACCATAAATTCCCCTTCCAGCTCTGCCAGCTGCAGCTTGGAATAGGGTTTTCGTTTTTTCCGGGACCGTGTGTGCATCGGGTACCAAGGAGCACCTGGCAAAAGGGGGAGTGAGAGTTGAGCACTTGGCAAGAAAAATAAAAAAAAAAACAACTGCTTTAAAAAAGGGCATCCCCAGTATCCCTTTCTGCACCTTCCTGGCGGCCTCTCTGTCCCCAGGGTCCCTGCTGTTCCCGCCGTGGGTGCTTAGGGATGCTCCCAGCTGCTTCCCAGGGCCACGGGTGACGCGTGGGGCGGGTAGAGGAAGGGAGAGGTGGAAGAGCGTTATAACCGAGTCACGGAGCAAAGGACGGGCAGGGAACCTGGGATCCCCCCCGGGAAGGGCTCCGGCTCCCCTAACAGCGAGAAACCTCCACCCCAATGCCAGCTTTGAAGGCTACGGGGTTGGTTTTGGGGTTCGTTTTTTTTTTTTTTAAACATCCCCCCTTCCCCCCCCTTCCCTCGGGCAGACCCACCTCTGCCATGGCCCCCCAAAATGCCGGGACCCTTCGCCAACCCTCCGCGCCGAGCAGGGATGCGCAACCACCGCCCTCCTCTGCGTCTCTCTCTCTCTTCTTTCTTTCTTTCTTTCTTTTTTTTTTTTTAATGGGATATTTACATGTTTATAGCCTTTTCTTTTAAAAGAAGCACCACCTAATAAAACATTCGGGATTTCGGTGCTACCCCTAGTGGTCTCAGCACACATAGGCGCTTTCCAGCCCTTGAGCCCACGAAATTCCACCACGAAACAGCCCCAAGCCGGCGAATTTCCAAGAGGGATAAAAAAAAAAAAGAAAAAAAAAAGAACACCAACACACACACAAAAACCCCACAGAATCCCACACCTTCTCCCTAAAAACGACCACATGCCCCAACACCCCCAACCTCCTTTCCCCCGGGTCTTACCACCGGTGCCTAAAGTGCTGCCTTGGTTCAGGGGGGACACCAAACCCCCCGCTTCTCCGGCCGTGCCTTTATTCCCTTCATTGAGCAAGGAGGAGCCGGAATCCGACTCCAGGGACTGGCAGGACGGAGGGTCGTGGGGCACGGCCTCGCCGCTCGGATAGTCATATTTGCCGAAATTGCCCCCCATCCCAGCGGGGAGGCTGGATTCGAGGGGCAGCAAGGCACTGTCCCTGCCCCTCTCCTCCCTTTTCAGCCCGGGATTTTCCACGCAGGTTTCCCGGTAATAACATTTGCTTTCTTCCACCCGGGCGAGGTCGCAGGCTCTGCCGAAGGAAGGGTTAATGGAGACGGGGCTGCCCAGGTAGGGCTGGGGGTACCCGTTGCAGGGTTCCGAGGATGCCCAGGGCAGGGAACAGACGTTATCCCGACGGGGGTAGGAGAGGGACGGCAAACCGGGCAGCTGCCCTCCGGAAGCACGGAAATTTGGGAAGTAGAAGGTGTCTCCCGTGTGGATGTTCACCAGAGGTCCCACAAAGCCGGGATTAAGGAGGTTGTGCTCGCCCATTTCCGCGGGCCCGACCGAAAGCTTCTACTTTATTGCTTATCTGACATTAAACATAGTTAAACCCACGGCTCGGCCCCATTGGTCCGGGGGGGTCACGTGAGCCCCAAATTGCGCTGGGAGACGGGGGGGGGCACACGACCCTCCCCTCCCCTGGCAGCCGAGACAAAACACAACGGCAAGTTCCGCCTTTTTACGCCTTTTCTTTCCCCCCACCACCCCCCCCCCGGCCTCCATCACCCCCCCCATCATAAAAAAAAAATCCCGTAAAACGTTTTATTATTTAAAAAAAAAAAAAAAGCAACAGCTCCCAGTGCTGGCTGGAGAACGGCGGAGCGCCCTAAAATGCCTTATTTAGCATAAAATAATCGATAGGCGAGGGTTTTGCCCCAAAACCGCTGCTCGCCCCTCCCCCGACAGCGCTGCGCGGCCCCCCACCATCTGCAAGAGCGAGGCCGGTCCTCATTAATTAGCTCCTTTATTAACTAAAACAGTTCGAATTTACAGTATCTCTCCAATAAATTACTATTAGATATTGTGTCATATAAAGTTTACGGGCTTTTTAAGGAGACGAATGGTGGTGCCCGCAACAGGCTCATATTTACGCGCGGTGGGATGGCGGAGTTGGAGGCTATTTGCGACCTTTTCCGCTCTTTTTTATTGTTATTATTATCATTTTCCCCTCCCTCTCTTCTAGAACTAGGCGGCTTTGTCGCGGGCTGGGGAAATGTAGCCTCTTCCCAGGCTCTTGCCACTCTTTCAAGAAAGGATGGAAGATTTTTTTTTCTTTTATTTTTTTTTTTTTTAACAATCCTCAATTGCTTTTATTAATGATCTGTGTCGAATAAAGCAGCCAAAAGAACAAGACTACATATAGCCTTCATTTACCCGGTATATATTGCATATGCACACATATACAGAATAAGTGTTCAAATCTTTTTTTTTTTTTTCTCCTCGTTTCTAGGAAAGAATAAAAATTCTAGCTCTCCCCCCCATTTTTCGGTCCCTACCCCTGGACACAGAGGTGAAGACACAGGCGGAGCTGGTTCCTCACCACCTTACAGCGATTATTTTCTGCCCTCCTAACACCACAGAGCTCTGCTTCCCTCCCACCCATCGTCTTCCCCTGTTCATCCTGAAAGGAGCTTCTGCAAAGGAATACAAGGGATGGAGGAAACAAAAATCAATATTGGCTTATTTCAGTGCAAAATAAATATGCTAGGTAAAGAAAAAATACTGGAAAAGGTGCCTTGGATGGAAATCGGGAACACGCCAAGACATTTGAGAGTCTTTTATGTTAATTTTAATTTTTTTTCCCCTGGGGTAGTTTTTCCCTCTCTTTTTTTTTCCCCTCGCTCCTTCCCTCCTCTGTTTCTTTTTTTTTTTTTTTTTTTTTTTTTTTTTTAAGAAACCAAAGTAGCCACCCCGTTCACCGGATTTTTTTGCATGGCTCTGCATTCCTCCCTGCCTTAAGCAACTCCCAAGCGCTCCCTTTTTGCCAGGTTGACTCTGCAAAGTACCGTAAATATTCCTGTAGAGGTAAAAACCGCTGCGCGGGGGCGGAGGCGGCTCCGCGGGGGCTGAGCCGGGCGGGTCCGGCCGCACCTCCCCGACTGCTGCCCTTCCAGCCGACAACCCACTAATTTTTTACAAATTTATCATGCATCAAATATTTTTTTTCCTTATCTAGCAAAACGCTGGGGCTTCCTCTAACCCCTCACCCAGCCCTGCAAGAAAACCCAGGTGCCATTAAAATAACTCATTTAGATGCTTTTTCTTTCTTTCTTTCTTTCTTTCTTCCGGGGACAGCTCCTGAAGGTGGAATTCCTTTTTTTGTTTTTTGTTTTTTTTTTTTTCTCCATATTTCCCATCCCTCTTTCTCCCTGGCACACCTATGGATGCCCTACGTACATACCTTGCAGAGACACGTGCATACCTTCCTGCAGCTTTGCCTGCGAAGCAAGAAATACGACTACTAGAAATATTTTGCTAGAATGAAAGTTTAGCAGCTTTTTTTTTTAATTTTTTTTTCTTTTTTTTTTTTTAAACCCTGCCAAGGAATTTTTCTCCCTCCAGGTATAAGTGAAAAAGCTGCTTGCAATTTCTCCAGCAGTGTCTTCTCCCCGCAGAAGCAGCACAACGCCGGGCAAGCATGGAGAGGAATAGTTTATATAAAAATGAGCACGTGATCCCCGGAGGTTGCCATATGAATTGGCTTTGTTTGCTTTTTTTTTTTTTTTAAGAAAACCCTTCCTCTACCTCTCTCTTTTCTTTACAAAATTCCCCATAGAAGTCATGCCCGGGTGCTACACGGCTTTGTTCTCCACCGGACCTTGGAAAAATACAATTTTGCTTTAGTCTCTGGGTATTTGGGGCTTTTCCTCTTTATTAAATTTGACTTTTTTTTTTCAGAGTGAAAAGAAAAAAAAAAAAAGTCACGTTTACCTCCAAGGAAACATTTCAGGGCTGCTGAGCCCTGAAATCATAAACTGCGCACTCAAGTCCTGCGTGGATGGATAATCTCAGCGTGGGCACCACAGCAAGGGAGAGAAGCACTCCCGGTTTCTTCTTTTTTTTTTTCTTTTTTTTTTTTTTCTTTTTTTTTTTTTAGCTGGGAAAGGCTACAGCCGTGCTCAGAAATATATTAAGCGATGCACAGCGTGGAGAGAAGCCCCCTGCCCTCGGTGGCCTTGAGCAGGGCTCAGCGCTGCTCCTGCCGCAGGCAGACAGCAGGTCCGAGGGAGGGGGGAGGGAAATAAAAATGAAAAAAAAAAAAAATCCTAAAGACCCTTGAGCAAAGCTGCCGCGTGAAATTCCACCCGGGAATTTCTTCCCCATTAAAATTGCATTTCCTAGTTCAGGCTGAGCGCTCTGAGGTTTTTCTGCTGCTTAGCGCGGGCTGAGCAGTGCTTAAAATCGAGAGCCTGAGCGGAGTCCTGCGTGGGGCAAGGGCAGCGCCTGTTTAAGCAGCTTCTCCGAGCACAGCCCACCTCGAGCACCCGCTCTCCAAAAAATAAATAAATCCCAGTTTCAACCTCTGATTTCTTTGAGCAACCCTCGGTCCCCCCCACCCCCCGCGCTGATCCTCTCCCCAAAAAGTTGCCCAGCCCAGCAAAAAAAAAAAATCTTTCGGCCTCTCCTGACTTGCAGGAATCCCAGGACCTTTTCGACGCCGATATTTCATAATCCTCGGGGAAGGTTGATTAATTTTTTTCCCCATTTGAACAAGTTAGACGGGCAGCTTGGGGGAAACGCTGGTGGGTAGAAGCAAGGAGAAGCTCCCTGTCCACGGGAGTGGGGGAAAAACAAAACAGCTCTCGAAAAGAAAGAGGGAGTGAAAAAGGCGCTGGAAAAGGAAGATTGCAACGTCCCAGTTCAAGGTCACTGTCTAGTGTAGTAAATACCAGCGACATCTTATGCTAATGACTGGGGAGAGCATCACTTGCTGCACGGGGAAAACAACCCCGAGTTTAGGGCTGACTTTTTCGCGCTTTGCCCTTTTTTCTCCCACCCTGTTTGAGCGATTTGTCCCTGGACTCCTGCCTTCCTTGTCTTCCCTTTTTGCCCCATCACAACCCCCTCGCTACCAAGCCTGAGAAATCAAAATTTCCCCTTCCCCTCCTCCCGTGTTTCATCCGCGGGGCTGAGCTCGGCTGGTGGCTCCCGCTGGAGCAGACGCTTTCTCCCTCACCTCCTTTCCTCAAGAAATTAAAAATAAAAATAAATAAATAAAACAGTTAAAATAACTCCAGCCTAACGGCCACAGCACAATATTGACGTTTCAGAAGGGAAGGACTTAGCCCCGCTTTCGGTTTTCTCCCAGAAAATGACATTAAACTTAACTCTCACAGGGCAAAACCAGCCTGCAACATATCTCCACCGTCTTTCGCCCGGAAAAAAAAAAAAAGGGGGGGGGGGGGGGGGAAGCAAACTAAAAGGTCTCCCTGTGCTTCTGCAGGTTGGAAAACCAGATCCCGTCATGGCTTAGCCCTAGTTCGCCCCAAATTTGGGTGGGAACTGTGAGGAGTAACGATGACTCGAAGAAGCAGTTAGCTGTCAGTGTCGGAAAGGAAGTATTTAGAATAAATATAGAGATACATGACACGGGGAATAAAATAGAGACAGGCTTAGGAAAGCCCAAATAACTCTTACTTCGGGGTAGCTGTATATCACCGAAACCTGCTCCGGCTTCTTTTTCTGATGCGGAAAATGCGTGGTTATGGACAAATCACAGATAAATCCGTGTGCAGGGCACCTGATATACAGCTGTGTAAGAGGGCAGGAAAATGGAATGGGCAGGAGCTGGGCAAAACACCACCACAAATTCACGCGGAGAAGTGGTACGTGGATGTGAATAAAACCGTCTACGACACTTCGGCTCATCCCGCGTACAAATCATCCGGGGCAGCTTTCGGTTTTAAGGCAGGCAGGTCCCAGTCTCGGGGCAGGGAATAGTCAAATGCCTGGAATATCAGGATTTTTTTTTTTTTTTTCCCCACAGCTTTGCCAGCAGAGGATCTTCACCTCCCGTCAGATTGATGGAAACTGGAGCATCCTGCATCCTTCGTGAGGCAGAGGTTTAGTCCCCGGCTTTGGGGAAGCTGGCTTTGTCCACCAGCTCTGGTTTGGGAGAAGTTGGCGTTTCGTGCTGTCATTCCCTCGCAGGCTGAAAAACCCGTGCAACTGTAACAACAAACCAGTTCGGGGTCTAGAATTCGCCACTCTTGAGCAAATCGCAACTGAGGGGCTTGAAAAGCGTGATCGAACTTATTTATTCATTCCTTGTAAAGGAAGATAAAATGGTGGGGAGGGAAGGGAGTTGGTTAAACCCAGCTCAGCTGGGCTCAGCTCCCTGCCAGGCTGCAGCTTCCCCCGGAGGGGAGGCGGCGGGAGCCACGGCGTTTTGCTGGGTGGAATTCTTCACCACCCAGAAACGCGAGGCTGTCCCGAAACGGGCTGAACCGCGTAGGCAGGGCGGTTTGTACGCGGGGAACCGGCGGTGCCGTAGGAATTTCGTGTTGGCTGTCAGTGGCTTAAGAAATAATTTCTTGGCAAAGCCTTTGGAAGGCTCTCCTCTAACAGAAAAAAAAAAAAAAGGAAAAGAAAAGTCAAGAAACAAAATAATCCCCACCCCAACACGTCTGTTTGGAAGACCAGGGTCTTCCATAACAACTAGGAAGTTAACCAGCAAGACTTATACTCACCTCTGCACTGAGCATAGGGCTGCAAGAGCAGAATTCGCCCTCCAGATTAGGAAGTTATTCACACATGCATTAGAGGGAAAAAAAAAATAAGGAAGGGCGAGCGAGCTAAAAGGAAGAGAAAAGGAAAGAGTACATAAAAGATAAAAGAATAAAGAAAATAAAAGAGGAAATAAAATAAGAAAGAAAAGATAAAAGAATAGAGAAATTTTTTAAAAGAAAATAGAAAAGAAAAAAGAAACATAAAATAAAAAGAAAAGAGAAAAATAAAAAAGAAAAAGAGAAGAAAATATAAAAGAAAAAAAAAAAATTAAATAACAAATAAAAATAGAAGAAAAATTAAAAGGAAGAAAGAAAATAAAAGGAAAAAGAAAAGAAAAAAAAAGGGAAAAGTAGAAGAAAAGATAAAAGAAAAAAAAAGGAAGAAAATAAAGAAAAAATAAAATGACAGGGAAAAAAAAAAAAAGAAGGGCAAGGGAAATCCCTCGTCCGGGATTTTGCCATAAAGGCTGCGGTGGGGAAGGTATTCAAAGTCTTCGGTACAAAGGAAAGAAAAGGCTAAACTTGGGAAACTTCCTTTTCAGGGCTTTATTGTTGGCCATTAGCCCGCCTGTCTAGACTGGGAATAACACCTTGTTTATCTGTAAACAGGAGCGGGGGCTGCCTGGGGCTGGCCCGAGGGGAGAAGATCAAGGGTGAGGGTCCCCGCGCCTGCTCTCCCCGCAGCTCGTGATGTCAAGGTCAAAGAACGCCCAGTCACGGTCAAGGGTAGTGCGGGAGTGACGTCACGGCCTGCTGACCTAATACCCAGCGCGCTCCGGGCAGGGCGTCACTGGGTGAATAAGCAAGGAAAAGAGAAACAATTAAAAAAAAAAAAAAAAGAAACATTTCCAATGCCATTTTCTAACGGGGGTGCGAATAAATAAGCGGAGGGGGAAAAAAAAAAAAAGGTAGAAATTAATCGGATTTGTGTTTCTTGGGAAGTGACAGCAGGGAGAGTTCGGCTTCCTCGCCCGCGGAACTTCTGCAGTGAAAGAACGAGCTGTTCCTGGGGGTTTGCCTCTGTGCGCGCAATTTTTATTTTCATATCTTGGTCTCCAAAGCTCTTGGAAGAGGATGACCGAATAACCTGAGTCGTAGATTGTTTTTGTTTTCCTTTCTTGTGGGAAAAACAACCCAAAGCGACCGTGTCTGCAAGGATTTAGCTCAAAAATTAAGCGAGGGTATTATTTTTCTCGAGCAGTCCCGAAAACGTGGGTTTTTTTCTCACCCGAACTGTCGGGATTAAAGGGAGGACGGAGTGTCCACGGGTGTGCGCGGGGGTGAAGGGGAGATTTGTCCGTCCGGTATCCCGGGCTCCATCCCTGCCCCCGAGGGCCCGATCCTGAGCCGACTTCAACCAGTCCCAGCTCGGGGAAGCTGAACCCCGAGGTCCTTGAGCACGTCGGGGACCGGTTCCCCCTCCTTTGGGGTCTAAATCCTCCCTAAAAAAAAAATTTAAAAAATAAAAAATAAATCCCAGCCGACCCCTCAGCATCCCTGCGCCTTGGGCCGGGGTACAGCCTCGGGGGGAGAATGGAAGGGTCGAGCGACACAGGGAAAAGATCAGAATATTTTTAAATATCGTGGGAAATGCGGGCAACGGCAGGAGAGCGCCTGGTTTCACGGGCTGGCCAATATCTGCCAACCAAGAACATCAAACACCCTGCAGCGCAATGAATGAATTTCTTGTTTCTTCTCTTTTTTTTTTTTTTTTGCTTTGCGTTTGTTTTCTTTTCTTTTTTTTTTTTGTTTCAATTTTTAATTCCTCCCACGCGATTTGAAAGAGCGACCGACGCACAAACCGACACACAGCCAGTCCTCTCCCCCTCCGACAAAAACCACAATTGACAAAAACTTCCAGAACTGGAAACTCTGTGAATAACTTGGGACTCGATTACTCACACCCGTAAAGAAACAAAAATGTATTTAGCCACATCCCCTCGCTCCCTCCAATAACCCTCGACCCAATAACCTCAGTTCCATAATTTTTTTTTTTTTCTTCCCAGAACTGGTGAAATTCAAGTACAATGAGGAAGAAGAGAGAGAGCAACACGCTCGCTCTGGGGATGTCGGATTTGGGCTTGTCTGGAGTTGCTCTCAGGCATTGCAGTGTCTGCAAACACAGTAAGCTTGCTTTTTTTTTTTTTTTGTGAGAGTAAGAGTGTGGTTGTGTTTTTTTTTTTTTTTTTACACCCAAACCCCATATTCTCGTGGCTTTCGTGCGTTAGGGCAGGTTTTACCCCAGATTTAACCCCGCTATAGCAGCGGCGACGAGTTCCTCGAGGTACTGCGGTGTTTCCTAGCTGAGCGTCTTTTTTAAATGATTAAAATAAGAAGAATGGACGCTCCTCCGGTGCTTTCAAAGTACCAAAGCTCTCCAGAAGAAATGCGGTGAACACCGTTGGGTTTCTCCACTCCTCAGCTGCACACTCGGAGAAATCAGGGTCCGGCAGGGGCAAAGCAGAGACCCCCTTTTCCACCCCTGCGAGGGGATGGGGAGCTGGGAGTGGGGGATCTAGCCCCGCTCCCCCCAGTTCCCGGGGTCAGGTGCCGTCCCACTCCATCCTTCCCGAGGTGTGGGGAAGCTGCCGGTCCGTCTGGGACTCTGCCGGCGATCCTGGGGGCGGTATGGACTCCATAGGGCATGGCCGATAGACTCCTAGACCCCCGTGCATCCAGCCTTTAGGTGCCTTTACAGAGCCATGCGTACAGCTATGCCTACGGCCACATGTGCAGCCATACGTACAGCCATACCTACAGCTATACCTACAGCCATATACAGTCATCTGTACAGCAACACATACCTACAGCCATACCTACATCCATAAGTATAGCCATACCTACAGCCATACGTGCAGCCTTACACACCTTACATACCCACAGCCATATGTAGAACCACACGCACAGCCATACCTACAGCTAAAGCTGTATCTACAGCCATGTATAGTCATATGTACAGCAATACATACCTACAGCCATACCTACAACAATGTGTACAGTCTTATGTACCTACACCCATACATACAGCCATACCTACAACATGTACAGCCTTACGTACCTACAGCCATACCTACAACAATATGTACAGCCTTACGTACCTACAGCCATACGCACACCCTGGCACAGACCACAAATGAGATCTACACACTCTCTCCCGTGATAACAGAGGGGGGCACCTGCATCTCTCTAGATAAATGTATGTATCACATACGTGTTATCTACCCACCATTTCATGTAATGATGTGGAGGGTTACACTTGCATATCTAAACACATATATAAAAGTTCATATAGATAACATGCGTATTATCATTTCATATGATAACATAGAGGGTTGCACTTGTATATATATATTTATATGTATATAACGTACTTATTATCTACCCACCGTTTCATATAATGACGTGGACGGTTGCACTTGCATACCTGTATACAAATTTATATATGTATAATGTACATATTAACTATCTACCCATCATTTAATATAATAATGTAGAGGGTTGCGCCTGCTTATCTATCTATAAATTAATTTATACAACGTACGTATTATCTACTCACTATTCCATATAGTAATGTAGAGGATTGCACTTGCAATAAATTTATATATAGTATAGATGCGTTGTTATATGCAGTATATTATATATGCCAGACCTATAGACAGAGACACACAGGTCGCCTTGATACCCAGACTTAGATAAATTACGCGCACACCGTCAAGCCCCGCATGCATACACTTAACATATATATATATATATATGTAAAATATATATATATACCGACACCCAGATCATAAAAAGAAGCGGCCATGCACGGTTATAGGCACGTGCCGTTATACAGCCTTGTATAAACGTGTATATAATCTATATAATGTACATATAAATGTGTATATATATTTATTTATATATACGCATTTATGCGTATCAGCTTGAACACCCCACGTATCTATCCCCACATTTCCGCGGCCACCAATGCTTTTTTTTTTTTTTTTTTTTCTCCCCTATCTCGCCTGTGCCAGCTCTGTCTCCCCGCTCACACGCGCGCACTCACCGCAAATTTAACCCGCAATAACATTGGTTTAGGTTACATCCCTTTAAAAGCCTTTTCTCCCCCCTTCCCCTCCCCTTTCCATCATTTAACGAGGTGATTAAATCCAGCAGATATTAAAGCAGATTGTAATCCGCCGATGGAAACAATTTCCTCTCTCGTATTTCTTTCCGAGCTGCCCGGTTCGGGGCCGCGCAAGTTTCGCGGGCGCGGAGCTGGAAAGGTTTTGATCCGACAGGAGTCAAACAGGTTTAGCGGGAGGGAGAGGGAGAGATTGGGAGCGTCTCCGGAAAGTCATCGCCTTTTCACCCGGGGTGACTGCGGGGGGAGGAAAATAAGGACAAAAAAAAAAAAGAAAAAAAAAATTTAAAACCCCTCCGCTGGCTAGATTTATTTTCCCTGCTTTTCACCCCCTCTGGGAACAACCTTCCTTGGGGATACGCATCTGCCCCTCGCATTTTGCAGGGAGCGTTTTTTGCCCAAATTTTCCGGGTTTCCCCACTTTTTTTTTTTTTTCTTTCTTTTTTTTTTTCCCCCCTCGTCCCCGCTCTTGCGGAGGTTCCCGCCCGGGGAGAGGCGGCGGCTGGAGGTGGTGGTGGAGGGGTGGTGGGAGAGGCACGGGACTACAGAGATACACAAAGAGCCTCTCCTCCAGGCAAAACAACAACAAAAAAGGTATTTATTGTTAAGAAATGTCATCTGCAGTCGGTACATATCATCTGGACACCACAATATTATATACATATACAAGACATTAAAAAAAAATGCTTTTACATATCCAAAGAACACTGTCGATAATTAAGCCGGTTTAAAGAGGGAAAGAAACAAACCCCAGAGACAATATTGTGCATTTTCCACCTCGGCAGCGGAGAACAGGCATTCCAGTTCTACGGCAGAGATACAGAAACCCTCAGAAGAACCCCAAAATCTTTTCGGACAGCAGCTCGCTTCCATCTGGAACCTAAAAATCGGCGGTTGGGGGTCTCAGCGACACCAGCGATGGGTTTCTCCCCATGGTAGCAGCTTTATTTCTTATTCTCGGTTCCTAGCGCCGAGAAAACACGAAGCTGATGCAACTTTGCCATAGGTTCTCCATACATTTATACCCCGGTGGGTGACACGGCCCGAGAGATGCGAGGCCGGCGAGCGGCTCGGAATATATGGGGCGGCACTGGGAGTCCGTCTCTCCTTTAACGCGACCACGCTCCTAGCTTATGATTATTTTCTTTTTAAAAACAGGGTTGGAAACCTTCCCGATGGATTTCTCAAGAGCAAAACCCGGGGTTTTCACAGTCGGAGCGGGGCAGAGGGATAAATCAAAAGACACGCTCGGTGCTTTTAGGGTTAGGGATGCACATGTGTGAATGTCTATTATTATTATTATTATTTTTAAATAATGACTTGGAATCAGCAGAGTTCCCGACGATGTTACCACACAAACTACCAGATAAATATTTACGCTTTTCTCTTCCTCCTCCTCGCCCCTTCTCCTCCGAAGCCATCCTTCCATCAGGTGGCGTGGAGATGTGCTGTCTTGGCTTTGCTCACCACTTTCTTCTCCTTGACCCTCCGGTTCTGGAACCAGATTGTCACTTGGCGCTCGGACAAGTTGGTGGTGGCCGAAATCCTCCTTCTCTTCTCTTTGGTGATGAATTTGCTGGCCGCGTACTCCTTTTCCAACTCCTTCAGTTGGATTTTGGTGTAAGGGACTCTTTTTTTCCGGCCTCGCCGGTAGCTGCTGACTTCGGGTTGTAAGGGGACCACGTCTGGATTAAAAAAAAAAAAAAAAATTAAAATTAAATATATATATAAGGAAGAAGAGAGTTATGCATGGCGGGGCGTGGGGTGGGGATTTCTGCACGTCAGGGAGAGAAATAAAGAAGGGAAAAAAGAGCAGAGGGATGCGAGAAAAGAGAGGGGAAAAAGAAAAAAAAAACCAAGGCAGGCAGCAAATGCAGGCAGCAAGGGGAGGAATGCTCCGATAATGGCAATAATAACGTGATATTAATCCTTCACGCGGGGAAAGCCTGTTTTTCTTGGTGAGACTGTCCACGCTGATACACGAGGAGCATCAGGGCAGCCCTGTGCAGGGACAATCAAAGCGACCTTCCAAGGGACGGATTTGGGGCAAAACCTGAGCTTCTCCCCTGTTTCATTCTCCCCCTCCCTCCCCACTTTATTCTCCCCTCCCAGCAGGGAGTCTTCTCGGGGATCCCCACAGACGTGAGCCCCCAACACCCAGCGCGGGGCGAAGACAAGTGCATCCTTCCCCGCCACCGTCCCCCACCCCCTCCCGTCGGTTTGCGCAGCCCCTTGGAGGGGTGGGGGGTAAACCCAGCAAGAATAATCCCAGTGTGTGTGTGTGTGTCCCCCGCTTCCCCAGCGGTTTTTGCGGGGGGAAGGAGGAGGAGGGGGAGATGCTCTGTGTTCGGCAGGGACGCGAGGAGCATCCTGCCCCCTGCTCTGTCGGTATTGGGAGGGAGGGGCAAAGGTCCCCCCAAGCTTTGGGGCAGCCCCAGTCCCTTGCCGGGGTTCGGCGGGGGGGGGGCGGGGGGGGAGCGAAGCTCCTCGCTGCGAAGATGAGACCCGGGTTGGAAGAGGAAGATGGAGGCGAAGGCTCCTCAGCTGGCAGCGCAGCCCCAGTCAGGGCTGACAGAAGGGAACCGGGGAGCCCCCGGGGAAGATTTGGGGGC
The DNA here is from genome assembly GCF_036417535.1 of Chlamydotis macqueenii. NCBI lineage: Eukaryota > Metazoa > Chordata > Aves > Otidiformes > Otididae > Chlamydotis > Chlamydotis macqueenii. Next base: position 941,466 of record NC_141584.1, on the reverse strand, counting down.
CATCGAGGCGGGGAACTGGGGTGCTGAGGGTGCCGCAAAGGCCGGGGGGAGGGTGGTCAGGAATCTCCTTCAGGGGGGTTAATCAGAGCCACAGGCGACCGGGAGGGAAAGCTCCCCCAAATACAGCTCGAATGGAGGGACCTCCCCCCAAAAAAACCCACACCCATCATGCAGCCCATAATACATCGCCGAATTGCCCCCCACCCCAAAAGAAAAAAAACCGATAAAGCCCATCCCTCGCTCCCTCTTTGTACCGAAGAAGGAAAATCAATAAAGCGATGTGTGACCCCGCATTGCCCCCCCGGGACTAACGCCATCCGTCCCTTCTCTCAGTTCAAGATGCTGTAGGGTGCCCCCCCCCTCAATTTATTGTGGTATTGCGCGCCCCCCCCCCCCCCCCGCAGGTTCCTGTGTCCTTCCCCATCCAAAGCAGGGACCGGGGCGGGAAGGGGGGGCTGGAAGGAGCCTGGGGAGAGGGAGTGGGAGGAAGCCCCCACCATCACCTTCCTCTCCCCGCTGCTGTTGGGGTGCGGAGCCGGCGGGGCCCGGTGGGAGAAGGTAAAAGATGCTCCAAGGGTGGGTTTCTGTTTTTTTTTTCTTTTTTCTTTTTTTTTTTTCTTTTCTTTTTTTTTTTTTTTTCTCCTTCCTGGGTGCCTGCGGGCTGTCGGCCAGGCAGGACGCCCGCCTGACCCCCCCACCCCGCACCTCGCCGGTCTCCCCCCGCCTCCCCTCTTCCCCTCCAGATTCATTTGTCACTTGACACCGATTCCTATAATTGTGTGTAATTGCGATATGATTTACTATCCCAGCCCCCGACACTTCTCATTCGACTGAACCACTGGAGAGATTTTTTTTTTTTCCTTTTTAAGCTTTCTGCACGTAGAGAAGGGGAAAGCAGAGGGGGGAAGACGAAGAGAAAGGCGCCGAGAGACGCTCTTAGGTGAGGCAAGAAGAGGGAGGAGAGAAGAAAGGGAAGAATTAAACAGCGAAGTTACTTTCCAAGCGAGCTCACGGCGTGTATTTTGATTCAGAAACGATTGCTTCACCTTCTCCGCCATGCATGTTCGTACACATTGCCTCGCACGGGAGGCATTCCAGAGCCAGTCCTTTCCCTTTAATTACATCCACGGGCGCACACGATCCATCCGTGGACGGGTGGACGTGAGCGCGCTCCCCCCGCCTTCTCTCCGCGCACACCCGCACCTGCGGTTGGGGAAGCGGGGGAGCCCCCGTCGGTTGCCGGAGCAGCAGCCTACCTGGGAAAGGTGATTTCCAGAGATGCGCGGACTGGGATTGCTCTTTGGAGCAGTACATTTGCCCATCCCAGCCGTTGGGAAGAGCCCAGTGCTGGTAACCTTCCATGGGAAGCAAAGCGTCGTGTCTCGGTTCCGGGTGACCACCGAGCCCCGGGACCACCGACACGTCCAAATAGCCAGGAACCGCCTGGTAGGAGCTGGGAAAACCGGGATAAAAAGCGAATTCTTTGGCCCTCGACGGCAGCTCCTCGCCGGGAAGGGGACCGCCGGCCTCGGGGTACTTCTCCCCGGGGTGGTAAGCGCAAGGTTTTTGCTGCAAATTGACTCCGTGGGAGTGGGACAACCTGCAGCCGTAGTACCCCCCCCCGAAGGGGTAACCGTAGCCCAGCGCCGCGCTGGAAGCCGCCCCCGACGGGCATTGCCGGGGGGGGTCGGCAGCTGCCAGCTCGGCGTAGGCAGCTCCCTGCGGTGGTGGTGGAGGCGGTGGGGCGGTGGGTACGGCGAGTCCCGCGTGGGGCATCATCTCCCGGCAGTGTCCCAGCCCTTCCATGCGGTTTTTCTCCCGTGGGGGGTCCTCGCAGCGGCAGGCGAGGCCGTCGGGCCAGCGCGGGGGGAGGCCGAGCGGTGCCGTCATGTCATGCCGCGCTGCTCCTGCTGCTTCTCCTTCCTCCTCCTCCTCCTCCTCCTCCTCGGCCGCCGTCGGGGGAAGCTCCGCGCCGCACCCCGCCGCCCCGCGACCCCCCCAACATATCGGCGCCGCCTGCGCATGCGCCGCCGCGGCCGCTCTATTAAGGAAAAAAAACCGCCGCGGCCACGCCCACCACCTCCCCCCCCCCCCACCCCGCAACCTCCCCACCGCGCGCGCGCGCGCGCCCCGGCGTGTCCCCGCCCGCGTGACCCCGTCGCAGCGCTCATTGGTCGGCTGCTTCCCACGCCCCTTTCATTCAAGGCGGCGGTGCCGCCCGCGCCCGCCCCGTCGAGGTGGTGGTGGGTGGCAGGGGGGAGCCGGCACAGAGACCCGCGTGTGGGGGGAAGAGGGGTGGCGGCTCCCTTCCCACGCGTGACGGCTGCGGCGGGACGAAGCGCCCGTGTCCCTGCGCGCCCCCCTTGTCCCCACGTGCCCCCCTTTTCCGCGCGCACCCACCGAAACACCACGTGGGGGGACACAGGACACAGAGGCTTGAAGGATGCCCCCCCACCTCGTGTTTCTGCGTGAAGGAAGGATGCTCTAAGCCATATATGGCTGGGGACACACAAGGATAACCACCCACCCGCGATAATTCAAGGGACAACGTCGGACAATCACCAGACAATCACTCCACGATCCTTCGAGGGGGAGACCACAAAGCATTCCACTCCTTTTTTTTTTTTTTTTTTTTTTTTTTTTTTCCCCCGGGTGGAACCTGTTGACTGTTTTCATTTGCTAGGTGCTTCCCTCCCCCGAAAAAAAAACCAAAAAAACTCCCCAAAACTCTACTCAAAATCTCTCACCCCCTCAATTTTCCTGCCAGACTCCGAAATGATTTAATTTTCTCCCGTTCAGCACTCGAGGGGGTAGAGTTTTGATATTTAACAGTTCAGTGAAAAATATTTCAGTGGAGATAGCGGTCAGGGATAAAGCGGGAGAGGCGGACTGGGGGCGTCTGTTGCTTCCTGAGGGTTTGTAAAAAAAGGGGAATTTTTTCACACACCAGGGCCGGGCTGACACGGAATTGGAGTAAAAAAAAAAAAAAAAAAAAAGAAAAGGGAAAATAACAGGTTGCTGGCGCTGGCGGGGAGGGATGGGGATGGAGGAGGGGGGGCGGGGGGGCTCGCAGCCCTTGGGGAACCCCCGGGGGAGGAGTTATTAAGGGAGGGGGCTCAGAAGTCCTCAGCACCCCAAAAAACAGAAATAGAGGAAAAAGTGGGAATTTTTGGGTTTTTTTTTTTTTTTAGGAATTTAGTGCCTATGGTGCCTGCGCTGCATTTGCCCCTCCAAATTTTCCAGGGAGGGGAGTGTGGGGAGCAGAGTCCTGTGAGGGAACCCCCAGAAAGGCCCCGCCTGTCCCTGTCACCCCCCCTGGGGAGGGTAGCCACGCAGGACACTGCTCCGTGCTGCATGTGGCCCCTTGAATCCTAAACCATCTCTCGGTGCTGCTGGGTTTGGGGGTTGTACCCCGCTCCCAGGCCTCTTCCAATTCTTGCCAATTGCAAAAAAAAAAAAAAAAAAAAAAAGGTGGAAGAAAAAAAATTAAAATAAACAAGAAACCCCCCCAAATCCTGGAGGTGGGGAGAGCCCACCCTGCGAAGGGAGCCCCTGAAAGGGCGAGGGGGAACTCTCAATTAACCCACCCCGCTCTGAGCCGTCGGGGAGGGATTTTCGGTGTCCTCAGGTGCCGTCGAAGTCCAAGTTCAAGGTGAAGGAGCCCAAATGGGTCCCCCTGAGCTTCGGGGATCCCTTCAGAGGGCTTCGCCCGGGGTCTAAAACAGAACGGAGAAATGTTGCGAGGGGCAGGGGTCGGGGAGAAGAAAAATAATAAAATAAAAGAGCGAGGGAAAATAATAAAACCAGATGAAATTAAAGGAGCTGAAATAAAATAAGAATAATAAAAAGAGTGAAAATAAAAAGATAAAAAGAGAATAAAAAGAAATATTTTTTTAAATTTTCAAATTAAAAAGGAAATAAAAAATCAAAATTTAAATTATTAAAATTAAAATTGAAAATGGAAAATTAATAAAAATGTTAAAATGAAAATAAAATGTTAAAATAAAAGTAAAAAAAAAAAAAAAGCCATGCCTCCATCCTTTGAATTCCGCCAAGTGCTGTGAGTTCATCCAGAACTCACCCAGGAGAATCCCCCCTCCCCATCCCCAGAACCACATGGCTCGGAGAGGTGATGGAAGGAGCCGAGCAAGAAATGATACCTAAATTAAAGCCGGGTGTCTGCCACGTCGGGGGGAAGGGATGGGGGGAGCAGAACAAAAAAAAAAAAAACAAAACAACCCACAACCCAAGCCAACCCTTCTCTCCCCCAGCAACCTTCTTTTATTTTTTTTTCCCCCTTCTTTAATTTTTATGAAGTAGTTAACATTTTGTGGCGTATGTCCTACCCGCGCGGCGTGGGAAGGGGATTAAATGTTAAAAATGTGATGATTTATGGTAAGGGTGGTAGAGGCGGAACGGGGGATGCGCGGAGCAGAGCGGTGGCGAGGAGGGAGCTGAGGCAGGCGAACGCCAGGATAAATGGAAAAAAAAATAACAGCAAATTGCGCTGGCAGGTTTAGGGAAGGGCATTTCCACTCCATATCCTGGGGAAACAGCGGTTTAATGAGCCGCGGGGTTTTGTAATTCGGTGGTTTAGCGTGGGTTGCACGCCGAAAATCACGGGAGAGGGTGGAAACGGGGGGAAAAGGAGAAGAAAACAAGAGAAAAAAAAATGATAAACATTTTTTTTAAAGATCAAAAGGAAGAAAACAAGAGAAAGAAGGGAAAAAAAAGAAAAAAAAAAGAGAAGAAAACAAGAGAAAAAGAGAAAAAGGTCTTTTTCTAGAGGTAACAGAAGAAAAAAAAGTCATTTAAATCAGTGGTTTCCTGGGGAAGGGTCCGTGGCTGAGTAGGGAGGAGGAGGGTCGATGTGCAAAACAACCCTCATCTCCGAAATCGAGGATTTTTTTTTTTTTTATAATAATTTTTTTTTTTTCACTCAGGTTTTGAGGACGACTTTCCCCACGACGGCGAGTGGGTTAATGAACCCGAAGCAGCTCAGGGCTGTTTACATTTACCAAAATGTGGAACCGCTTAGGAGAGCGGGACCCATAAATAAAAAATAGGAAGAGGGGAAGGAGCAATTAGAAATAAGAGCAGATGTGAGACCCCTTGGTTAGCTTGGGGTGGGTTTTTTAGCCTTTTTTTTTTAATATATATTTTTTAATAGTATTTTTTCCATTGCGTTTTTTTTTCCTAAGCTCTTTCTAAGGTATAATATTCCTCTGCTTGTGCATTTACAGAAAAAAAACCCAAAACTGGAAGACTCCACATCGCTCACATGCCATCCCCCCAGCATCCCATTTTCAGGATTTTATATATATATATATTTATATTAGGGAAATAAGAGGGAAAATGGACCAATACCAAATCCTATTGACTTATAAATTCCTCCTCCTCATCCTCCTGCCAGCGCTAGGCTTGCAGATTCCTCTGGTAAAGGTTTTATAGGGATATTTCTGCGGGGAGCGGTTCCCTCTCCCTCTACCAGTGGGCTCCGAGAAGAAAGAAGTTGAATTTTCTTCTTTCTGAAGACAAGTATGGGTTTGCCTGGTTCCCCTTCCCTTTCTCTGCTGCCTTGAAGACAAATTTTGGGGGAAGTTCAGTGTATTTATTTATTTATTTTTATTCCTGCTGGAAAGGAAGAGAGAAACAGATGAATCCATGGGGAAAAAAAAAAATAATATATACATCTCTTCTTGCGGTGTCCAGCTCCATTCTGCTTTGCAAAACAGCAAGTTTTCCTCGTTACCTTACCTCCAGCACTTTAGCTACTGGGTTTTAAGGTATTTTTCTACCTTCTCGCCTTTAAATTAGCCATTTTCTTTATTGCCACTCTCCCCTTTGAAAAATAAATCACGGAAATTTAGGATTGGACACAGTTTTGCAGGTGAATGCATGTTTGCAGATGGAGATAGCAAGTTTTCCAACATATCGCGTTTGTTAAAAAGATTATTTGACGTGTAGCTATTCAAGGCAAACTCTCAAAACCAGGGATTTCTGCCCAAAAATTGTGAAGGGAGCTGCTGCCCTGAAAATACCACTGTGTCCGGGGCCAAACACCCCCGGAGCACACCTCCGCCCACCCAACGTGGCTCGAAGTCAAGGGCTACCTCTCCAGGCCAGGGAAATCTCACCCAAAATAAAATTCCTCAGCTGTGGAACTTTATTATGAAATCCCTTTTAATCATCCACATATCCTAGAGAAAAAAAAAAAAAAGAGAGAGGAAAAAAATGTATGACAATAAAAAAACCCAGCAAATCCTTTATTTCAGTTAGCAGAGAGGTGAAGATTTTTAATTTTCCTTTTTTTAAATCGTATTCCTCCCCCTTCTCCCCTCATTCTTGTCTGAAAGGTTTTAAATCCCCCCTCGATACACCACTTTTAAATCCCCCCTCGATACACCACTTTCTGGAGGAAAAACCGCATTTATGGTTCTTCCCACCTCCAGACATCTCGCGTAGAGGAAAATGGCCAAGGTAGGAGATTTATTGAAGCAAAATCGGCTCCAGCCGCTCTCAGTGCCTCTAAACCGCGATGCACCCGCACAGAAAAATCCCTACCTAGATTTGGAAAGAAAAGTAGCTTTTCCATACTTTTTTTTTTTTTTTAAGGATGGAATTTTAGCTTTTGAGCCCTCGGGGAAATTAGAGCCCGTGCTATGAGAAAATCTGAGCTCAACATACAATTTTCCCACTGGAGTACCAATTTAGTGAAGAAACTATTCCACTCAATCTCAGATTATTGCAGAGGAGTCCAAGGAAAGCTTTCCCAGGCTTTGTCCAAAATGTGCTTTGGATAAATAAAAGCCAAAGACGACTTATTTTCCCAAACTTTGAGTCTCTTTTTTTTTTCTTTCTTTTTCTTTTCCTTTTCCTTTTTCTTTTTCTTTTCTTTTCTTTCTTTTTTTTTTTTTTTGTCTCAGAGAAAAATACATCCTAACATCCCTGGTTCAGCTCATCTCTGCATTAACACAAACGAGGAGGCTGGAGGCTGTGGCCAAGCCTTAGTTGCATTCTTGAAAAAGCAGTGCTCGAAATAGAGCAGGAAATAAGATTAAATACGGTCTTCTCTGCCTTGACGCATTGCACCCAAAAAGGGACCAAAAACCCCCGACAAACAACAACCACCCAAAAAAGGAAAAAAAAAAAAAAAAAAAAAAAAAGAGAGTTTTACATCAGACGTACATTTGTCCTGGTCGTTGGGTTTATCAACCGTTCCTCATCCCGCTCTTGCACTGAAGCTGCTCATACAGCTAAAAATAAAATAAAATACAAAACCCCTACTTAACCTTTAATTTTGTAAAGAGAGAGGGAGGGAGGAGGAAAGATGCACCCAAACACAACATCGGGTTCCTCCCCCGCCGCCCCCTCCCCGGCCCGGACCTTCCCAACCTGCCCGATTCCTGCAACCTGTTTGCAGCAGATCCACCCCGAGGCTTTTTTTTTTTTCAGCAATCTTTTTTTTTTTTTTTTTTTTTTTTTTTTCCTGCTATCAACAAGGCGCTGCCAGCCCAGACCCCGCAACCAGCTCATGGCTAAATCCCGAGGATGTTCTCTGTGCATTTTGCTTTGGTTGCCCTGCATTTTCAACCTAGAAAGGGAAAAAAAATTCAATATATCTATAAAAAATCCTTCCCCCTCTCCCCAGGGCAGAGCCAGAGGTGGGTTTGCAAAGCCAGACCTCGCTGTCTCCAGCCCCGTGGCTTTATTACCGTGTTTTATCCCTTGTTTTCCCTAAAAAAAAAAAAAACAAACCCAACCCAAACCCCAAAACCCAGCCCAAACCGTGCTAAATTGGAGAAGCAAGGGATAAACACCTCTGGGTCCCACTCATCTGGCCATTCACCCCGGGGTGACAGCGTGGGGACGTGGCTGATTGTCAGGGGGTTCCCAAAATCCAGCAGCCCCTTTTCCCCCACCTCCATCCCACCGCCTCTTCGCACGGCGACACCATATTTTGAGACAAAAAAAAAGGCTTTTTTTTTTTCTCTCTCTCTCTTTTTTTTTTTTTTACAGTCACTGCGGAATGTCCCAGCTCTCGGCAACCCCCCCCCTCCACTCCTCCCACCCCCCTGTTAATTATCATTATTATTTCCACGCTGGCCCGGTGCAATCGGGGCTTCTTGACTCTGCGATTGAAAGACAGACAAATAAAAAATCTGCCTCAATTTAGGGCCCCTGTCTGGTCGGAAGTCCAAGTTCAATTCCAAGTTAAAACAGGAGGTCGCCTGAAGCGCTGACAAAAGAAAAGGGGGCCATTTGGTCCGGCTGGTGTCAACAAAAGTGGGATTTGACCAGGGTAATTAGCGCTTGGCATCATTTTTTGCCTTCATATTCCGGGGGAGAGGAAGAGGGCGAGGAGCCGGGGATGCTCAGGTGCTTTATGGCCCTGTGCGCTGGGATGGGGCTTTAATTTTCCCCCCTAAAAGTAATTTTATTTCTCAGTGCTTTAAAATATAGAGGCTCTTTAAATTTTTTCCTTCTTTTTTTTTTGTCTTTTTGTACCCCTTTTTCTTTCTTTATTTCTTCCTTTCTTCCTTGATTTCTTCCTTTCTTCCTTCCTTCCTTTCTTTCTTCCTTTCTTCCTTTCTTTCATTCTACCCTTCTTTCTTCTTTTTTTTCTTTAACCGTGGGATCGCAGCCACGTGGGGTTATTTTCTCCCCCATCTCCTGGTACCGAATTAACTCAGGATGCATTTGGAAGGACGGAGCCTAGCACCAGGCCAACGTAAGAAACCTCCTTTCTTTTTGCCAAAGATTTCTCAGAACCGGTTTATACGAGAGCTGTGTGTCGAGGGCTGTTTACCCTTCTCCCACCCAAATTATTTATTTCTTGCTCCACTTGATATCCAAATATTTCATTCCTCGGAGCTGCTTGGAGGGATTGAAAGGGAAGAGTGGGAGCTCTTTGCCAAGTTTATTCACATTTTCAAAAGCAAAACATCACAGTTTCATTTCCAGGGGTAGAAGTTGGACTTAAATGAACGATATTGGCCAAACCGGGGTTTAATCTGTATTAAATAAAGGAATATAAATGATGGATAGCGGAGACCGGTACACACTGAGCGTAAAAGTGCAATGCGATCTCCATTTCCAAGAAACATCATGATGGGAGAAGTGTAGTTCTCTATGGAAAACCTGGGATTTATTAGGCATTAGCTAGGGAAAATATGTATGCAATAAGCAAAGAAGCAAGAAAGTGAAAAAAAAAAAAACAAACCCAAACCCGAAAACCCAAACCCGATGTTTCTCTTCGAAAAACATTTTTGGGAAATTGAGAGATCCCAGCCTGTTCCAAAAATTATTTTCTGGGCTGAATTTTAAAGAAGAAATGCTTAGGGAAGCGATACGTGACTCCACCTTGGCAGAGAGAGGCTGAAATTGCTGTGTTTTTCCCAAAAACATGTGCCTGTAGGATGGGGCCGCTTTGCTTTTCACAGGATCTTTATCCGCCTGGATGGGAACAATCTGGATTTTCACCCAGGAGTGGGACTGTGCTTCCACCTCAGGTATGGCTGTTTATCCTCCACCGCAATTAATAACATTTTAACGCTCAGAGCCTATCCTAAGCGCCAAGAACCTGACGAAATTCCTCTTTCCCGAGATAAAGCCCCAAACAGGGGTTTTGAGCTCAAAGCTGGGCTCAGAGAGCCCTGGCAGGACGCAGGGCTGCTGCCTTTCCCCCTCTCCCTAAGCTGCTCCCAGCGCATCGAAGGCACCAGCAAAAACGTTAACACCAGCAAAATACATTTTCATTCAGCATTCGGCTAAAAAGGGGTGAAAAAAAGGATTTTGCTTCATCATTTGCAAAAAAAAAAAAAAAGAAGTGATTTCCCCCCTTGTTCTCCAAGGCTTTCTCAGGCTCCGGCATGCCACAGCTCCTCGGTGCTTTTCACACTCCTCACACACGTGCTTTTTATTTTTATTTTTTTTTTCCCTCCTGGGGGTGGGCTTGTGTCTCCTGAGCTGGGGGAAAAAAAAAAAGTTAAATGGGGAAACCCCCCCCCCCCCTTAAATTAATTAAATGGCGAGAATTTTGCTTTTAGGGACCTCTGAATAAGGAAGTTTACCTTAAAAAATCTTCTATAGAAATTGTGTCGGTTTTTTTTCCCATATATTGACTCCATTTTCCTATACAGGGATTCATCCTGCTCTGCAGGATGGGGGGCTGGAGGGGAAAATGCAGTGAAAAAAAAAATATTTTAAATCTTTTATACTAATTTTGGGGGTTGTAAGGGGCTTGGCGTTCAGCTGTAAGCCCCGTTTGCCTGATTCAGTCCAACTTCAGCAAAGGCAGGGGTGGGGTGTGTGTGGGTGACGCAGCCCCCCTAGGCACAACCCCCAGACTCCCTCCCGCCTTGGGGCTGCCAGACCCGAATGGGATCCCACGCAGGGGGTGGCTCAGGTGAGGGTCCTCCCTGGGATGCTGCCCCCTCCCCACTCGGGGCAGAGGGGTTCTGGCGGGGAGGGTAAAACGGGAGGAGGGGGGCAAGAAAAATCTGTGCGACACATCCCTCCGCCTACCCACGCATCCCCCATCGACGCAGTTATTATACATCCTATACCATTTCTATACCATAAATATATATATATTTTTTTTTTCCTGCAGCACATCTTCCCCACCGTGGTTCTGTCCGTCCCTACACATCTACCCCGAAAATAAAAATATTTTTTCCAGCGCTGCGTGGGAGAGATGCTGAAGCCCTCGAAGATATTTCATGTTTTCGTTACTTTCCACTTAATTCAGCTTTACTCCTTTTGCTAAAAAGAAAATCCGAAACAAACCAACCCCCGAAAGAGTGAACTTCTCAAATCTTTCTGCAACATAATGGCAGAAAACCCGGGTTTTGCTCTGTATTTCGCCTTCTTTGTGCCTTTCCGGCCAGAAATATAGAATTTTGTCCTGTAAATCACGCCTGGCGACTCGCGTGGGGACACTTGGGCTCCTCAACTCTTTGTTTATTTATTTTCAATCTCTTGCAGATGGAGTGGAGAACCGAAGCGTTCCCAACCCGCTGTCGAAGGATTTAATCAGAAATATTCACCAGGTGAGAAACGAGGGGGAGAGGAACGGGGAATTTACCGGATATTTCAGGACCACGGGGCGCGTGGGGGCTCTGGGGAGCGCGTTGGTGATGGGAGAAGCGTTTTGGTGGCTTCTGCATGGATTTTCCGTGTTAAATTCACCTCGCTTGATATCATATTATGATATGTAAACGCATCTGGTGAGTTGGAGACCTCCCGGAGCTATTTACGGGGAAAACAAGAAAAAAAAAGAGGAAAATTTCTGTTGAGGACCAATCTCCTCCCTTTTCTTCTCTCCCTTCATCCTCTCCCAACTTCTGGTACCTGAGGAACTGAGGGTAAAATGATCGACTTTTGGAAAAATCCCAGGTATAAAACTCATGTTATGTAGGCAGATAGGTAGATTAATTGTCTAAAAAAAAAAAAAAAAAAAGAAAGAACAGAAAAAGAAAAAGACAAAGAACCTGTTCTTGGGTGTTTAAATAAAAAATGAAGAGAAGTTTTGAGGAAGAAAGCGATTTTCCCTGGATGTCATCCCTGCTGTTGCTTTGGCATCTTCCTTAAATACATTCCTGAATTTCCTTCCGCACCTTGAGAAGTAGTGAAAAATAACGGGGATAAAAAAAGATTTTTTTCCCAATATATATATTTTAAAATAGTGGACAAAAAACATTTCCATTGGCAGTTTGCAAAGCTCTTTCAAAGCCTGCTCCTTTCCCCACTCTCAGGCAGAGCCGGGGTGTGAAGGGCAATGTCCCAACCAGGTCCCTTCTGCATTTGTGGGTTGATTTATTATTTTTTTTTTCCCCGAAATTGGACATTTTTCGAGCTGCCCGTGGGCATTTATTCCCCACCGAGCTGCTCTTGCAGCAGCCCCATTCACATTGCTGGTTGCCAAATACAGAAATCCCCGTTACCGGCCTGTATCAATCTTCTCGACTTCAAATATTTACCGGGAAAATAGCTTTTTTTCCCCCTCCAAATCCCTAAATATTTCCGCGTTATTTTTTTTTCCAGCCGTGCTTTCAGGTTATTGCAAACTCCTGACGTTGTTCCTCCTTGCAAAGAGATTTTTGCTCATGCAACTCTGCAAAGGCTCCAGGGATGTGCACCCGGGAAAAGCACCGCGATTTGGGGAGAATTTGAGGTTTTCAATGAAAAAAAAATCGGAGTTCTTGAGAGCTGGGCGATTTGAACGCAAATTTAGTGGTTAATAATAATAATAACATAAGATTAAAGCCCCCCTTTTATGTAATGAGTGCGAATTTAGGAGGCCAAATACATTAATTAATTTTTCACCCGAATTAATTGTTACAGTCGGAGGGGTTTGAGGTAAGAAAAATGCGAGGTTCATTTTGATAAATCCCCATTTTGCCCTGGTAGGCGCTCCCACGGGTTAGCACGGTCCCAAACCAAACGGTGACAAAAAAAAAAAAAAAAGTGTGCTTTTAAATTAAAAAAAAAAAGTTTTATTTTTTTTCCTTGCCTTTGCTGGCCCACGGACACCCCACAGCGGCCACCAGCCCAGGGCCTTTGCACCTATCTTTCGCCCCACGGCAAAGGAGGGGAATTACTGGCACTGAGGAGATAAAATCTGCAAATCTGCCATTTCTCCCTGAAAAAAAAAAAAAAAAAAAAAAAAAAATTAAATAAAGAGCGTGGACCAGGGGTGCAGGATGCTCTGAGCTCAAGCCCGGGGTTCTTCTGCCTCCTCCACCCCCAGCCTGGCTCAGGAAGGGTCCTTCACCCCCCAAACACCCCTCGGCACACAAACACCGCCAAAAAAGACCCAAATCCCGCATCTCCCGTGCGTTTAATGGTGAACAAGCACAGAGGTCACCCTGATCGCTCTTCATTCCGTGACAGAAATAATTCCCGTGCAGGGGAAGTTAAGCGATTGAAAGACGATTTGTTTCTCTTTTTCTGCTCATATACTCGCAGCCAGAGATTTCGGGATAAAAGGATCGATGCCCGCACAGATGCGTGTATATATTCACGGCTGCGCCTGTGGTGATGGATGTACACACGAATATTTGCATGCAGATATGGTCGGGGGAATTTAATTAAGAGTTATCAACCTGGTTTAATTGGCTGCTCTTGGTTAACTGGAGCAGTGCTGGGAGTTTGGGGAAGACTCGCCTTGGGTTTTGGGGTGAATTTGGGAATTGGGAGGCGGTTTTTCAGGCTGGCAGAGGCCACTGAGGGTGAAAAACTCAACGGTCCCCTTGCAAATCCTGTGGGGCGTTGTGGCCTTTTTGGAGGAGAAAAGGAAAAAGGGAGAAAGGGGAGAAAGAGGCAGTGAGTGTGAGGAAAGGGGAAAGGGGAAAGGGGAAAGGGGAAAGGGGAAAGGGGAAAGGGGAAAGGGGAAAGGGGAAAGGGGAAAGGGGAAAGGGAGAAGAGAAGAGAAGAGAAGAGAAGAGAAGAGAAGAGAAGAGAAGAGAAGAGAAGAGAAGAGAAGAGAAGAGAAGAGAAGAGAAGAGAAGAGAAGAGAAGAGAAGAGAAGAGAAGAGAAGAGAAGAGGAGAAGAGAGAAGAGGAGAAGAGAAGAGAGGAGAAGAGAAGAGAAGAGAAGAGAAGAGAAGAGAAGAGAAGAGAAGAGAAGAGAAGAGAAGAGAGGAGAAGAGAAGAGGAGAAGAGAAAGAGAATCTGTGATTTCAATCTTTTTTTTTTTTTGTAAAGGCAATTGAGATCAAGCGAAGCCAAGAGAAACAAGAGGAAAAATTTTGCTGGCAAAACTCCAGCTTTGTGTAATTGCAACTGTTCTTCTCTCCCCAACAGCGGTTGTTTTTTGCTGTTCCTTGTCCATCGCTTCCCAGTGATTTGTTTTATTGTTTGCCCATACTGAGCCAAATTTTGTCCAGGGATCTGCAGAGCGAAGCAGCAAATCACGGGGCTGCGGAGGGGTCGTTACAGAGCCGAGAGGAGAGTTTCACCCCAGAGTCTCAGCGGGTGCTCAGTGCATCCCACGCATCCAGCCTCAGATCCACCAACCCCAGTCCCCACTGTGGGCGCCTTGTGCCTCCACAGAACTTGTCCTGCTCCTGGAAACCTCTTCCAGCTCCCACATTTTTGGTCTCCTCTGCCCGGATAGTGCTGAGCAGGAACCGCATCTCTTGTTGCTGTGGTTCCCCTCTGCCCCTGTCCCCTCATCTCAGTTTCTCCCACCGTCAGGGACGGGCTGTAGGTTCCAGAGTTAACAGTCCCTAAAGAGAGCTCTTGTCTCTTCTCTTCCTGCCCTGACCCCAAAGAGGACAGATGGTCCTCTTTGTCCCCTTTTAGACCCAAATTTGCTTAAGTCTCAGCAGCCTACCCTGTTCCCCTGGGATAATGAAGCTGTCCGCACTGTCCCCCGTGGGGGACAACATGGGGTTGCTCATGGTCCCCAGACGATGGAGAAGTGACAGTAGCCACCGAGCAACCAGTCAGAGCAACGGAGGTCCCCTCCTGTACCCCAGAGGAACAATGGGGACATCTCCACTCTCCCCCAAAAAATAGGAGCAGCTGTTATCCAGGGCCTTGCTACATCTGGCCTTTTCCATGCCTGGGACATGCGTCTTCCGTACTCCCCTTGTGGTATTTGGGGTACGGGTCCATCAGGGCTGATCCAGGATGCAGGGAGCCTCCCAAATCCCCCTTTTTGTTGTCCCCTTGGTCACCACCTGGCACTAGCCTTGAGTGACACCTTCTGCCTGTGTTGTCTTGGTTGATCCATTTTTCTCTGGGACACCAGAATACAGAGATCACCCCCCCCCCAAAAAAAGTTCTCCACTGCATCCAGCTGCATCTACCTGTGCATTTCTGATGAAGAATGTGTTTCCCCTCTCCTCTGCTGTCTGCCTTTGCCCTGGATGAAATCCCAGCAGACACCAGGCAAGATGTCACCAGGAAAGTGTCACCTCCAGGAAGAGCAGACCAAGGGGACAGTTTGGGATCGAGCCCTGACCATGACACACCCTCCCAGGTCCCTCCTGGTACAGGACCATGACATGCTGCATGGTGGCAACCTCCCTCCACTTCCAGACCCGACACAGCCTAACCCCAAATCTTCTTTTTTTTTTTTTTTTTTAGCAATAACCCCATAGGAACATGTATGTGTGTCCATCCTCCTATCCATCTGCGTATCCGTCCATCCATCCACCCACCTCTGCAACACACTCGCATATGCCCACAGATACACATGCATGTACATTTCCACATGCAAACACACATGTGCAGAAACACACGTGGTCCATACAGATGCCTGATGGGATAATCACCCAGCTGTGTCTGCAATGGGACGGGTCAGACTTGGCCAACGAAAAGCAGCATTTCTTCCAGGAGGCTCTTTTTGCCAAAATTTGGTGCATCTCCGGGCCAGATCCTGCCCTTACTGGGACTCAGCACCATCCATCCCATGTCCCCATGGTGGGGTCCAGCCAACTTTTGGCCTCTCCTTGCTTTGGGGTTTGAGCGGAGCCGCAAGCTGAGAGGCACCAAGAGGGACCCCCAGGATTTCGGGGAGTCGGCAGGAGGCTCGGTAGATCCTCCTGGCTCTAATTAAGTGTAATGAACACATTAATTGAGCAGTGTGCGTGCTAATGGACTTGGGGTACAGGGAGGGGGGGAGCCGTGCTCTTGGGTGTCTGGCGTAGATTTTGCACTTTAATTAACGGGAGAGACGCTCTGGGCGACGCTTTTAAACCGGCACCGAAACCCAGACGCTCTGAAATGCCCAAAGAAACGAAAACAGCGACTGTCAGAGAATAATTACACGGGGCCGGGCAGTCCCGGATGACTTGAGCAACGATTCGCGCTGTTCCCCCCATACCGCCCCTCCTCATTAAAAAAAAAAAAAAATTAAAATAATTATGTGTCTGGGCTTAAACCCTGCAAATCCGCCTCCCACCCGACCAGAGATGATGAGTTATGGGGAGGCACCGCCACGCACCTTCCCCACTTCATTTTATCCCAGTTTTCTCAACTTGGGTTTTTGGGTTTTTTTTGCGACTTTTTTTTTTTTTTTTTCCCCTAGCAAAGGCCTATTTTTTCCCCATGTTTCCTGCCCTATCGGGCTCCCCCAAATCCCTCTGCTGCTCCATTTTATTGGATTTTCCCTCACAGCATCCCCCAAAGCCGGGGAGCCCGCTCCAGTCCCCTCCCCACGCCTCATCCCCCTCCCAAGGTTTTTCCTTCCAATTTTTAAACTGAGTTGTTAATTAGCAGATTTTTCCTCTTCTTATTTCTTTTTCTTTTTATCTTTTTTTCCTTACTTTTTTTTTTCCTTTTAATCCAAATCAAATTTTGTTTTGTTTTGCTTTTTAAATCCCGAGCTGCGGGACAAAATGCGGAATATCTTGGGGAACTGATGCTCTGAAAAAATAAGCGCCCTGGTACCAGCGTTTGACGCTACTTTGGGCTCAGGATTTGCACAAAAATGGATGAAAATGGGCAAAAAATGGGAAGCCATCAAGCTCCGATGCCCGACCACGCCGTGTCCTGGAGGCTTTTTTCCATTCCGTGCTCTGTGCGGGTCGTTTCTGCAGGCTTGATGTTAAAAAATTGCATAAACCAGTTACATCACTTTCTCAGAGATAATACTAAAAAAGGGAACAAGCCCTAAAATACCCGATTTTTTAGCAAATTTCACCCTTTTCCCTTCCAAAAAGCTGCCTTTTAAATTTCTAGATAAGTTACCTGACGGGCAAAGATTGCAAGTATTGAAGGGAAAAAGCACCGAAAATAAGAAACTCTTGTTTTTAAAAGAGCAAAAATAGTTTATTGAAAAGGTCCTCGAGGTTTACAGTTGCGGTTTTCTGTAAGGACACAAAACGCACCAACTCTTTTTTTTTTTTTTTTTTTTCAGGGTATATTTATGTACGTTCTTCCTTCGGGATTTTCAATTTAGGATCCAACCTTGGAAACATGTACTCCTGCGTGAACACACGCCTTCCTACTCAGTCCGCCCCCCCCCCTTTAATTGAAATACTTATTAATTTAGGAAAGCAAAGCACTGATAGAAAAAAATTCGATCATTATCAGGCGCGAAACCGCAGCGCCGGTCTTTGAACTGGTAATAATTTATTTAAGGAAGGAAATCGTCTCTTCGGGCTTTATTTTTTTTTTTTTTCTTCCCTTTAAGTGCTCAGGTCTTTCCTTTCACCCCTCCAGGCAGGAGGGTGCTTAAAAAACCCACCGATGGGCTATTTTCAAGGAGGGGCGGGGAATGATGGATCTGCTTGGGGCTTTCCTAGGAGGAAAAAAAAAAAAAGAGAAAAAAATAAAGATAATAATAATAAAAACCCAGGAAAGCAGCCCTGCACGGGTGGTTCGGTGCCAGCTCGCTCCCGTGGGAATGGGGAGAGATTTCCATGATGATCTGTGCATGTCTTAACTCGGAGCCTTCCCGGTGACCTATGACTAATGCGATGAGCGCTTCCAGGCTCAGCTGGCGGCGGGGCGGGGGTCGGTGGCTCTGCCCCCCCGGCACCTGCAGCGCCGAGCACCCCCTGCTGCCGAGCATCCTTATTTTATTTTTTTTTTTTTCCCCCGGAACAAGAAGAAGAAGAAGAAAAAAAAATTTAAAAATCGCTTTTTTTTTTTTTTGTTGGGGGGGGCCACAAAAGTCGCGCATCTTCGGCTTCCGTGACTGCGGAAATAGCGCATTGGCGGACCTGCGCAGGCGCGCACGGGCACCTCTCCGCGCCAGGCTGCGGATTCTCCACCCCTCTCCCCGTGCAGGGTTTGTACGGCCCCAATTCCCCTTTTTTTTTTTCCCTAAGCAAAGCGCACTGCTCTTTCCTGTTTCCCCTCCACCCTTATAAATAAAAATGTAGAAGAAGAGTTTTTATTTTTATTTATTTTATTTTTTTTTTTAGAAGAGGAAAGAAAGCACAATCTCACTTCTTCCATTCTCACATCACTTTTTCCTCTCTTTCCTGGCTATCAGGTATTTTTCATAATATCAAAATTCTAACTTCTAACCCAGACGTGACTCTGCCCTGGCGGGGCTGGTGCCTGTCTGGGCTCAGGCTGATGCAAAGCCAAGTTGAGTTTGTCACCTCTGTGACACGCGCTTGTCTCTGTAGCTCTCTGGGGGAATTTTTTTTTGGGGTGTGGAAATGATGTCTGGGTGCATTCCCTCTTCGGATCGAGGCAGCGTTGGTTCCAGTGTCCCTGGGAGATGGATGTGTCCCACCCGCTGCCTGTCTCTTCATGTTCTCGTTGCATTCCTGGCCTTTCTCCTCTTCTGATGTCCCCATCACACTATTCAAACGCATTGTCTGCATCAAGGTGGAGCAATTCTAGTGAAAAACGAGGCTTTATTTCCCTTCCTAGGTACGTGCGACTCCAGTTGAGGTTGCAATCTCCAGCTCCAGAGACCATTGGGACATGCCTGAAACACCAGGTAGCCCAGTCCATGACTGATTTTGAGGAGAAATTACTTGATTTATGCTTAAAGCTATGGGAGAAGGGCCCAGAGGAGGACAATGTATAGGAGGAGGGGACCAAATATGTCCAAGACCAGATCTGTTGTACAAATGTATCCATTCTAAGAATGACTTCAAAGGTGTTGGGGAGTTTTGTTGTCTTTGGGAAACCCTCTTTTTCCTTCTCAATGCACAGGTGTGCTAGAAGTAGGAGATGGGGAGGAGGCACGGGGAGAAGAGACACAGGAGGAGGGGCTCCCTTTCCCATAGTGGGACATGCGGGGTGAGAAATACTGCTTCTTCTGAAAGACCTGGTCCTCTCTGCAGTTTCATAGGTGGTCACCTGTGGTGACCTGTTGTTCCCAGGATCATCAGAAAGACGTGCCCTCCAAGGACATTGGGTTGCAGGGGCCAGTGTTGAGGTGATATTCAATGCGGAAATGAATACACACATCTATTCCCCATGAGCTGGGTCATTGCACACAGGGGTTTCATCCCTAGATGATATTTTTGGCATAAACATTCATTTTTACTGAAAATATTTAATTCCTCTTCAGTGCAAAGTCGTTGGTCTTTTTAAATCTTGGATGTTCTTTACACATCCAAGAGTCTCCAAAGAAAATTGTCAATGGAAATGAAAAGAAAGGGAAGGGCCACTTAGGGCTGCTTGTCCGTCCGTCCATCTGTCCATCTGTCTATCCATCCATCCATCCATCCATCCGTCCATCCACTCACCCATCCATCCATCTGTCCATCCATCCATCCAGCCATCCATCCATCCATCCATCACAGTGTGCACTATATGCGAATGTCAACCTTGGATGCTCTTGACATTCTCCACCACCTCCAACACGTACGTGGTCAGAGAAAGGGGACGGCGATGTCCTGGCCCTACGATAGCACCCTGTATCTATTCTCTGGAATATTTTCCCAGTGTATTTTCCAGGTTGTAGATTAAGTTTCCAGGACATTTTGTCTTTCTCGTCTGGGAGCTGAGGAGCTGGCACTGCACAAGCAGAGCCAACCCTTCCTCCCACTCTCTGCGAGGAGGAGGAGGTCTGAAGGCATCTGAACGCAGCCAGGACCTCCTGGACACGCAACCGAGCTTGACCCTCTTGGTTCCCCCTTGCCTCCAAGGCACTACACAAGGATTTCATTTGCTTTCCAGTGCGGTTTCTTTGTTGGTTTTCCTTTACATTGTCCGGCAGCTTTTATGGACTTTTAACTATTTTAATAAGAGGTCTTTTCCTCTCATTTCAGTTATGTATTTTGCTTTTCCTCTAGCTAGAGGGGGTGGTTCAATAAATAATGGTAATGAGGCGCCTGTAATTGCTTTTGGATGTGCCTGCAGATGAAATCTTGGATAAATTATTTCTTGGTGGGAAGATTTCACTTGACTTTTTGTTGTTGTTCTTTTTTCCCCTTTCTTCTTGCCCAGCAGCCAAAAAACCTGATTTCCTAAACAACGGCTGCAGCTTGGGGACTTTTGAGGGCTTTTTAAAAAACAACTTCACAATTTGCTACCTTATAGAGTAGTTTGTTTTTTTTTTTTCCCCCCTCCATGCGCTTCCCTGTGCAAGGGGAGATTTATTCTGCCTCAAATGTCTTCCTCGCACAACAGCCCTTTATGAAAAATTGCCGCCCTTACGAGATGTTCAGGCTCATTTTTTTGCCTTCTAGATTTGTCAGGCGTAAATTCGACAAATAAAACATGTCAACAAGAAGAGAAACAACTCACACTTCTAAGAAATAGCCTTCTCAGTAGGAAAATGGTACTTTTACTGAGCTTAAACAAAGTTCCCTCTTGATTCAGACTGGGGTTATGCTTAAAAGTTGGTGGCTGGAGACGACCTCATATTATTAACAAAATATTGCAGTCAACAGGACTGTTCTTGGGGAAAAAAAAAGGAAAAGAAAGTCTGAGAGGAGAGTTGGAAAAGCAGGGTGCCAGGGTTGGAAGCAGCAGAGAGAAGCAAGCGGGATGGAGGGATGGCTGAAAGGATGAAAATGCCCTGGGAGCCGTTGGAGAGGTTCGGCCGGATGCGAACGCAGAGGGTAACGGGATTGGCTGTGGTTATGTGAACTGATTAACAAAAGCTTAAAAAAAACCCACTCACACACACCCACGACTAAATATGCCTTCGGTTGGCCAAGCTGAAGAAACCTCCTCACTCAGCCATGTCTCGCATGGTTAAAAATCTGTTTTCCAGTCAAACAAAGGATTTTTCCCATGACTTGCTGCCTCTGGAAATATTCCTCTCCCAGACCTTTTTCCCCTCCCTCAAATCTGCATTTTTTTCCCCTTCTCTTGGACATTTTTGTCTTATTTATTTCCATTGCTAGAGCAAAACTTTCCGAGTCAGTAGGGAGAAAAATGGAAGCAAATGGCCAAGGGACTTCAAACCCAGGATGCCATTTCCGAAAGCTTGGAAAATCACCAGGGAAACCGTTTCAGAAGAGCCTGTTCATCTCAGGAGCTTCAAAAGTGCCAAGCCAAGAAGGGATTAACTCTTTGGCCCCTAAATTGCTTAGACAGAAGGCAGAAAATATCACCTCCCTTTCCTCCAATCCCACTGTATTTCAGGGCACGGAATTTCAGCAGGATCCTTTGAAAACTGCTCCTTGGGGAGGCTGGAGGCAGGTGGAAAATGGGAGACATGGGTCTGGGGGCAAATCTCTCCATCACGTTTCCTATTGACTTCTCCTGCTGAGTTTCGTCAGTGGTGAAAAGCCTGCCCAGATAAGTCCCAACTCGTCGCAGGGGCTCTGATTTACACGAGCTGGGACGAGCAGTGATGAGAGTGGCTACAGAAATAAAAGGTAAATTCCCTCCATAATCCCACAATTTAAAGCTGTTTATTCTTCAACACACAAGTAGATCTTTTAGGTTAGTGCTGTAGCCAAAAGAAGGATTTCTCCTGCGGTTTTTCTTTTTTTTTTTTATTGAGCCAAGAGTCAACCCTTGTGCGCACATAGACATACAAAAATGCTTGGCTTTCCCCCTGCACACCCAAAACCAAACGTGATCTCCCTTTCACGCATCCATGGCACATTTTGGATCTGTGGACATTATTCTAACTTCTGGATAATTAATTTATTAATTTCCATACATGAAGTGCTCAGCCTGCCGCATGTGAGGAGCCAAGTAAGCCCAACCAGAGCGCTGGCGTGTTTGTCGGCTCACCCAGTGCTTGTGCCCGGGATGATGCTGGGCTGTGGAGCCAAACGAGGGGAGCTTTCATCAGAGCATCTTGCTCGGGCCAGGGCAAGCTGAGCCCTGGCGTGGCTGGAAGCTCCAACTGCCAAAAAAAAGTCTTCCTTGGGCCAAATGTGTTGGTGGTGTAAGGCAAACCTGGCTCCTTTGAAGCGTTTGGGGCAGAGCCAATTTACGCCCATTTGCGTTTGGCCCATGGTTCATGTTTAGCAACAGTATTTTCAAAAACAAACACTGAGGAGGGAGCTCATGGGTATTTTTTCCTCCAGGGCATCCAATTTACTAGCATCAAAGGAAGTATTCCTCTTCGTCTTTCCTTCCCTTTCCTTCCCTTTCCCCTTTCCCCTTTCCCCATTTTCCCTTCTCTTTTCCCTTCTCTTCTCTTCTCTTCTCTTCTCTTCTCTTCTCTTCTCTTCTCTTCTCTTCTCTTCTCTTCTCTTCTCTTCTCTTCTCTTCTCTTCTCTTCTCTTCTCTTCTCTTCTCTTCTCTTCTCTTCTCTTCTCTTCTCTTCTCTTCTCTTCTCTTCTCTTCTCTTCTCTTCTCTTCTCTTCTCTTCTCTTTTCTTCTCTTCTCTTCTCCTTCTCTCCCCTTCTTTCCCTTTCCCTTCTTTCTTTCACATCCTCAAGCCTGTGAAATGATCCCCCAGGCCGAGTTCCTCGTTCTTTCAGGATCTCAGCACTCAATTCCTCCAGGCTCTCCCTGGCCCCAGCTCACCTCAGTTGGAATTAGGTGCCTGGTCCTTGGAGACCTCAGCAGCTGCACCACACCAGAGGTCACTGCCCACCCTCAATCCCCACTTGGTTGGGATTCAATGGGATGCATGCCCACCAAGTTGGAAGATCTCACCCAAACCTAGGGGTTGGTTGTAAGGAATAGGCTGTATGCCTCAAAATCTCCAGGGCAGGCACAGCCTCCTGCACGCTCCCGCTCCCTGAATCACAGCACTTAGCTCCAGGGAGTGGACCTTTACTCAGCATTTGCAACCCGGTGATTCACGGCGGCTGGTGGCTGCTCATACCCACGCGCAGCAAATCCACCTTGAAGGAACCTCTGCCAGGACGAGCCAGGCTTACCTTTCTGTTTGCAAAGGGATTTTCTTTTGAGCTCTCTGTCTGGAGAGCTAAAAATAAGACAGAAGGACAGGGGGAAGGAAAAGACTTTGATGGCTTTGGGTCTTGCATGTGTGGGCACCAAGACATTTGAACACTTGGCTTCAGCATCTAAAAGGGTCAGACCTGCTGTTCCTAGGGATGTGTACCCAAAGTGTCCCCATCGAGGACAGCTTCATTCCCCCAAGAGATCTTGGGATCTGAGCAAAATCCACCATCCCCAACGAAGCTGTCCGAACCAGGGAATCATGGTTTTACCCTGGGATTTTGGAGCTTGGGTATCAAAGCGCTGTGCTTCCTCCCAGCAAAATGCACATTACTTGGCGTCATCACCATGGATTAGGGTGACTAGAGTCGGTTGAGGGGATGGCAAAGGAAACTCACCCCTTTATCCACCCGGAGAGGCAGGAGCTGCCCAGCCGGTCACACACGAACCAGTTCTGCAGCACCTGATGGCACCGGTCCAGCCGAGCAGAGAGTGTCTGGGATTTGGGATTTCTGAAGACATGGAAAGGATTTGGGCTGCTGCACGTTCAGCTCAGGGCAAAGACTTCGTGTGGGCTGTGAAGTTGGGTATAACGAATCTCTCTGGAACGATCAGCTCCTCTTTGGTCCCTCTGCACAGCACCTTGCACAATGAGCCCTGATCGCAATCGCGGGTCTCAGCTTTCTCCTACGAGGTTGCTGCTGCAATGTTTTATGCACATTCAATATCTCCTTCCCTCTCCAGGGCCCGGAGAAGGGCAGTAAATGGGATTTCTGGAGATGCAACACCCTTGGGGAGGCAAAGCCAGTCTGATCTGCCCCTGTCATCATGTCGGGATGAAACTCCGACCAGGGAGTTTTCTGTTTGTGTGCTGATGGTACCACCCTTTAACTCCATGACTAAGCTCTGGGGATGAGCCATACCCGCTCGCACCTTGTTTCTTACTGCCAAGGCAGTGCACCTTGCTGCAGACACCAGGGATAAGGATCATTCCAAAGTGTGCTACCTTATCCACGGCCTTCCATAAACCCAGAAATCAGGAATGACCCACCAATCTCTCTGTTTGCTCAGCTCCCTCTTCAAGAACGTCCTCTGCTGTGCACTCCTGCAAAACCTGTCCCACTCAGCCCCTGGAATGGTTTATCCATGGGATTTTTCCCTCTCCTTACTTTCCCCTACAAACTGCAAATCCCAGGCATGGCAAAGGCGTGTATCAAGAGGAGAGGACCATACCTAGTGAGCTGGACACATTTTCTAGCATTGCCCCATCTTTTCACCCAAATCCAGGTTAATTCCCACATCTTTTAGTCCATTCTCACCCCACGTCATCTTTTCTCGAGCGACCAGATTTGGAGCAGTTATACCTAGCATGACGTTTGCTTTCTGGGCTGAAAGCAGCCATAGCTTCTGGAGAGCTTTGAGTTTTTGGCTCCACTCGCTCCGTTGATCTGTGGAAAGGGTTGGGAGCCCTCACCCATCTTGTTGCACCTTGTCTGCTGCCTGCTCATTCCTGGCTCCGCCATCAGCTCGCCGGTGACCTTGACCACGTCATTTCCCCTCCTGGTGCTCCAATTCCTTGTTCTACAAAATGGAGATAACGGCTGTGATTTCCCTGGCAAAACGCTCAGACAACTCCAGCTGAAAAGGTTTCTAAGAACCGGTGTGCTTAGAGGATGGTTTTATCACTGTCTGACAGGTAGATTTGGGGTTGCTGGGAATTACATGGCTCTCAAGCATTCACTGAGCTGTTTTGAACCTCGTAAAAGCAAACCAAACCCATGAACGAGGAGACGACTCCTCACCTCAAGGCTCACTTCCACCAGAGCCCAGCGGTTGTTATCCTGAAGTTACGGTCAACGAGGTGGGATGGGACCAAGTCGCCTGCTTGGTTATCTTGGTCTGAGCAGAAAGCCTTTCCCGTTGGAAATCTGTCTGAGTTGCTCTCCCAGCACTTGAGAGTCAACGCTCCCCGTGAGCAAGAGATTTTCACGCCTCCCTTTTTGTAACAGCCAGGGCCGTATTTCATCCCTCATCCCCAGAGATTCTGCATTAGGAAAATTTATAAGCTTGGAGGATCGTACTTGGGGATGAGCTAATGGAGGCCAGGGGTGCCTCTTCTGGGAAATGCTTTGGTGGTCTGATAAAAGCTGGAAAATATACCTATTTTCTCCACTTACATCCATTCATCAAGTAAAAGACACCAGCTCCCCTGGTAGATTTTGGCAGTTCCTGTCAACCTGGGCAAACGAACAGGAAGACCAGCGCAGACGCGAGCGGGCAGCGTTAGGCATCCTGCAGAAATTGCATCTGAAATGGAAATAACTTTCCTCTGCATCCGTAACTCCACCCATTGGGAAAGAGGAGGAGGAGAGAGGGGGTCTAACACCTCAGCTGCACGCTTTGGAGTCAATGGCACTGGTTGTGGACAGGTTAAATATGGGGTGAATGGCAGAAATAGGTGCCCAGGTGGCCTCCGCTCAGATCTGCTGACTCTGGGAGGGATTACCAGGCCAGGAGTCACGAATGCGGCCTTGCAGCTTTCCCGAGCTGGGCTGGTTTGACCAGGCTCAACTCAACATGGGGCCAAGCTGAGCCTTGATGTGCATCAGCGCTGGGGCACGGTGTGAGGGATGGGGGAAGTGCAGAGCCCGTGGTGTCACCTGGCCCGAGCGATGCTGCAAAGTTTGGGGCAGCAATGACGTTGGGCATTGACATTTCTGTTCAAAAACCTCGGCCCCGCTGAAGTTCTTTTTATTTTGGAGGGCTCGCAGCACTCATGGCTGCTTCAGGCATGGCCTTTGGGCAGCAGCTGGAGCAAGGATGAGACTGCGATGGTGCAACGCGCCTTCACACCGATTCCTCGGTGAACGTGATGGGACTGAGCAGACTCTGGTTGCTCAGCCTGAGTCCACCCCGTATCTCCCAGAATGCTTCACAGCAACTTTACAGGGCCAAAAAACCAGCCCTGATCCTTCCCGGAGAGGCCAAGCACCAAGTGCAGGAGATGGTTTAGCTATAGGCATACTTTGGTGGTGGCCAAGCCGGATCCCATGTAAGACCGATCAGAAACAGGCTGCAAGTTCTCTCATTGACTCCAGCAAGTCCCAAACTCATCCTGCAAAACTACAGATGCTTTTGGTCCTACCACGGGGACCTGGGTGAGCCCAACCCTGGGCTATGCCTTCTTTCCTCTTTGGCAGATACTTGGGTTCTTCCACTCCAGCCAGTTCTGACCAAAAGTCCCTGCCCAATCACCGTGTAAATCTTCATTTCCGATTCAAGGAAGCTGCACGCATTGATGGCTCACCACCCAAGACTGAAATCCCCAGCAAATCTCAGAGGCTGACCCCGTCCCTGCACATGCAGAGATGCCCATAATGGCACAGAAAGAAAGTTCGAAGGAGAAACCAACAATTATTGTTCAGCAAAATAACTCAATTTGAGGAAAGCCGGGAACGAGCGCGTTCACTTTCCTCCTGTCATTCCTCCACGGAACTTATTCATTTAAAATAAATTACTGGCCATCCTGTAAAACACTTTACTGGCAGCTTTTAAAAATGGCCTCTCCCTCCAGCTCCTAATGCCACGTTATCCAGCAAAAAGCGGTGTTTCACAGACAGCAGCCATCAGCCGCGTTGATTTGTGTGGACTCCGAGATGAATGATAATGCCGGGCCACGGGACGGATGGTGATTTATGAGCCGAGGGGGAGCCGGTGGCTCGCTCCTCACAGCCCAGGCTCCGGCACTGCTCGGGCACGAGCATCGCATCACCATCCCGCTACTGGTCCCACTGGGAGAGGACTACTGGGGAAGGGAGGATGGAGGGGGTCTGCTGCTTGTATTCATGGCCATAGGATGCCCAAAGGGGTCATGGCACACCATGGCTTCCTACGCCATCCTTGGGGACTGTTGCGTTGAAGGTGGGTTGAGGTTGGGTGAAAGCTCCCCAGGATGTGGTATCTGCAGGGTTTGGGTGCTGTCTGAGCCAGCAGCTCTTCACAAGTCCTGGGATGGAGGAAACACGGTCGCCAGTGGTTCAGAGCTCGCCCTTTTGAGCAGAGCCTCGCTAACGCTAGAGCACAACCTGAAAAAATGGATTTTCCATTCGCCAGCAGGATCCGGGCTCCGGGTGAAGTTTCTGCTGGGCTTCAGACAGCATTAATGTCTCTCACTGGCAAGAAGGCTCCAAAGGTTACGCTGGTGTGGAGCTCACCCAGACCTCCCCGAGATAGAAATACCGTCCCTCGCCTTCACCCGGTTACATCAACACTGCAGGAATTTAATTACCTTTGAGACCTTTAGCTCGGCACTGATATTAATATGGCCAACAGGTCTAAAAGACATAGAAAGGGGAGAATTTATACACCAACTCACACGGACACACACAGAGCACGAGTGATAATTTCCTTAGGGAAGGAGCCGAGACTCAGCAATGCGTTCAGTAGGGATTTTTGCAGGCAGATCCAGGCAAAACAGGGATTCACAGCTGGAGGAGAAATCTCACGTCTAGGAATGATGGCTCAGCACCACCTAAATTTAAGTTAATACTTAAATCCAGCCAGATCGCACCCTCTCCCACTGCCATCCCCAGCGCCGGGTGCTTGCGCAAGACCTCCAGGAATACGATGACGTGGCAGGATTTTCCTCACAAAAAAAATTTTCGCCCTGCTCTGCAGGATTGCTGGAAAAATTCTGCTGGGCATGTGCAACTCTGGCTCGTGCTGGATGCAAATTACCTTGATTACAGGTTGGGTAATTATAGTCGCAGCACTGGCGGTTGGAGGGCTGCGGGGGGAAGCCCCTAATTTTTTTTTTTTTTTGTGAATTCATCTTAAAACTTTCAACGGAGAAGGGGTGTGCGTGCGTGGCGGCGGGGGGCGACTCTGCCGCTCCGCTCTGCTAAGAGCATAAATCACTTTTAGGGAATCGTAAATCAATCTTTTCCCGAGCCCTCCAGCCCGTGAATGCAATGAGGCGACGGCAGAGCTCACGCTTCACAGCCCGCATGCGACTCTGGCAAGAAAAACGCTCTCCGAAATATAAAGGAGTCTTGAGAGTGTAAAAGCCCTTCATTCAGAGTGGGCAGACACAGGGGGGTGGTAAAAGGGGCCCTGGAAATTATCCATATTTAGATAGGGGAGGATTAAGGGGGGTCGTTAAGGGAATTAGTGCTGGAGCACCTTTCCCACTTGGATTTTGGGGAAACAAAGGTCTGAGCGTGGCTTTGAGCTGGTTGAGTGCCCTTGGGACACAGACAACTTTCTGCATTTATCCCCTCTGCTCTCAACCTCCGCCCACCCTGCGCGCCCGTGGCCATCGGGCTGAAAATCGGCCGTCGGGAGGCCGAGAGCTGGCGTCTTGGGTTCGACGGGGAGGTTTCGCGCCGGCGGCGAGGCCGCTGGCGGGGTTGCGTGGCTGCGGCCCAGCTAGAGAGCATTAACCGCTCAACGCTCGAATGGCGCGCGTTGGGGGTTGCCAGCGGGAGCCCCTGATTTCCCTCCAATGAGCATTTTGAACAAGTGTATTAAACGCTCAGCGTCTTGCTGAGCCCTCTGCACTCAGCACGGGTAATATATGTATTAACGTGCCAGCGAGACGCGGCATTATTCTTATTAAAAGTAATTTACGCAGCCCCATCACTTGACATTTATGTTTTGGAGCCGGTATAAATCTGGTGTGCCCAGGCAGGGGGGTTTCTGCATGGATGGGCCGTCCCGAACGGGATGCTCCAGCCACCAAAAGCTTTGGTTTGAGGCCAAGGAGATGAGGGGCAGCTCCAGGAGGCTTTTATTAGGGGGAAAATGGGAATATTTAGGGAAAGAGGAGCAAGGAAGCATGCTGGCTCTTTCTCCTGTTTTGACTCAGCCGTTAATTTGACAGTGAATGACGACGGGGTGGTTGTAAATCTGCTGCCTGTGGACGCAGCCAGCTGAAGCCGTCTGCAGCGAGCCGAGGGTGGGAAGCGCGACGGCGAGGTCTCCGGGGCTTCGGCGCCTCCAGGTGAGGCTGGGCCCCGCGGGGTCCGTCTGCAAGGGTGCCCCCCGCGCCCCAGCCAAGGTCCCCGGTGCGAACGGGACATGAGGGGGTCGATGGGATCGGCCGGGGCACGTCCCCCTGTCCCCAGGTCCGCCATGCGCCGGTGGCTCCATGAGCTCATCGCTCGGGGGATCTCTGACTCAGTAAATGACCCATCGGAAGAAATGAAGGGGAAAAATTCTGGTGGAAAGCAGAAAAAAAAAAAAAAAAGGAGACAGAAAGATCTGGGAACCTGGCTGTCTGATTTGGCATCATTGGGCGCTCTTTCCACCCAGCCTCGCTGCAAGGCATCCCAGAGCCCTGATGCAAATTAGTGCTATTGGCACGCTGTGCCTCAGTTTCCCCATCTCTAAAACAGCACATGGCTTGCTCAGATAGGGCTCGGGGAGCCCTGGAGTGAGGTACAGCAGGCAAACGGGCTTTGGTGTGGGAGAGGAACGCCAAAGAGCCCGAAAAGGGATCCTGGTGAGCCCCACCTCAAGTCTGTGGCACAATTCTGTCCCTGCACCCCGAGATGTCCCACTGCACCCCGTTTCTCATCGTCTGGGCCTTGCCAGCACCCAGAGTGCAGCATCATCTTCTCCGTGCTGCCTATCTCAGGACAGGCAGAACCACCCACCGGAGGCACCTCTGTCTGCTGGGGGCACTCCGATGGGTGCTGAGGACACCAAGATCGGGCCCAGGCAATGACACCCCGGGTTACAGCGAGGGAACCGGGAGCGAGGGCCGGGAGCATGGGCACAGGCGAGGTTGTAGGTTGAGAGCGGGACAACAGCGGGGACAAGACGCCCGATCCCCGCGCATCACTGGCAGCCGGTGAGGGACCGGATCCAGTCCCCGCAGCTCAGGGGAAAGGGCCGCGGTGCCGACAGGTATTGCCAAAAACCCTCCTAGAACCGAGGTAGCCAGCAGCTCCCAGTGCAATCGCTGTTACGAAAAGCAGGGATGACCTACTTGCCACGGAGTTGAACTTGGCGCTAAGAAGAAAATAAATGCCTTTGACGAAATCTGCTCCGCTTCCCGCGGCCTATATACCACCCGCGCAGCGGCAGAAGCTCCTCCGCCAAGGAACTCCGCAGTGGTGACCTGCTTCTCGCACTGCCGATGCCTCCAGCCCATCGCGGTGGCACGAGGAACTGGAGGAGCAATACACCACAAGACGATGCATTAAGGGTCTCCTCCAACCGCCTCCTTCTCCATTTCTTAATACGGGATTTAATTAGTTTTTTTTCCCTTCCCGGGGATAGCCAAACAATATTTTCCTGAGCTTTTATTGTTTTTTCAGGTGCAGGGATAAAATTTTTGGGAGAATCACCTTGTCCCCGTCACCCAAGGGTGCTTCTACCCCAGTGGGTCCAGTCTCCCTTCCTTGGGAGAGACACGGCGAAGCGTCGTGGGACAGTGTCGGAAAGGGGGATTGGATGGCTTGGCTCTGCAGAAATGCCTTTAATTCCTTAATATCCCCCTTTTTTAGGGTACAATTATAGATTGGCTGCACCTCGCCGCCGTAAATCAGCATCAAAGGCTCCTTCGCGTCAATAGCAGAACACATGTACTTACAAGACTACGAGTGTTTGATGCTAATAAAAAAAGATTAAATGAGAGGTCGTAATCACCCGCCGAGCCTACCAGTGCCAACGCAAGCGCGCACAGCTCGGCCGAGCCGGAGGAGCTGGGACCGACCCCCCAGGGACCCCCTCCACCCTAGGTCCTTCCCTGTAGGGACCCATTGGGGCGGCTCCAGCCCCCTAACCCCCTCCGCTCCCCCCCCATCCCACCTCCCACACCCCACGCCGGATTTCGGGAACATTAATCACCCTCCCTAAACTGACAGTCCGGCTTTCTGTACCCGTAGCGATTATCCAAGCGTTTTAATGACACCTTGGACCCAAGGTATCAATTAAGACATGTCAGGATAAGAAGTGCCGGGAGCTGATTCAGCCAATCACCACCACAAGGCAGGGACCTGTTCCAGGCTCTCCTCGGGATGAGTTCAAGCCTCCGGGCTTGGGACGGCTCCGAAATGCCTGAGGGGGGAACCAGCCGAGGACTTTGCACTTTTTATTTAGTGCCTCGCGTGCTGCTAACCTCTTCGCTTGCACAACCAGCAGCTCCTGCAAAGCGAGGCAGGAGCGCGCGTGGATTTACACGGTGCTGTGGGATGGTGCGGCATGGCGTGCGAGGCGACGTTTCGGTTGGGTGACGGGGTAATTTGGGCTGGATGGGATCTCAGGAGGTCCCTAGCCCAAGCTGCTGCCGGAAGTAGGGTCAGCCACGGGGTCAGGCAAAGTTGCTCAGGGCTTCATCATCCATCTACCTACCCACTCATCCTTTTTCGTCAACGTTCTCCCTCCATTTCGCACATTATTTTATCCCAGCCTGGTGCATCACCCACCTGTAACGGCTTTTAACGTCCAAAACCCTTTCCTGCTGCCTACACGCACATCCGCATCATTTTCCTCCCCGCTTCGCAAACGCGATACCTGCAGCCACCGCTGGAGATGATTTTTCTTTTCCTTTGCAACCAGATGGGAGCTACACAGGAGCTTTTTCAGCATCATTTCAGAGACGGGGAGGGAAAGTGCTTGGGGCAGAGCCAAAGCAGCAGGTTGCAGTGGTTTGGGTTTGAGTTGCATCTCATGGGTTGTAAGCAGCATCTAAATGAGGATTGGGATGCAGAAGAGAAGTCCCACACAGGACAAATTGAGATGTTGGACATAGCAAGGATGGATTTAAATAATCATTATTCTGTTCCTTCACCGGTGGTGGTTCAAAGCCCAAATAACCCCTACGCTGGCCACATCACGGGCAGCCCACACAGCTGTGCGAGGGGACATGCGTGGTACGTGAAGCACATCCTGCTCCCAGCTGCTCCAAGGAGCAGATGTGCTCCTAGGTCTTGAGATGGCTCCCACACATGTGGCTGCTCTTGGAAGATGCAAAGGCCAACCCTCCAGGTAGGTATCTCTCTTCCTTTGGGTCACCCAAGATGTGTGGACTCTAGGAGGCCTTGGAGATGTTTCCTCTTTCCCCTGACAAAGCCCAAACTTCTCCACAGCCTTCCTCTGACACCAGGTGGTCAAGTCAAGGATTTCCATTGAGGGAGACCAAAACATGACAGGAAACCATCCTACCAGTGCAAGAGGCTCAGGGCTTGGGCGGCAGCTTGGCCTGCGGTTGCCTGCCATGGCCAATAACCAAATGTGGTTGCGGGCTCAGGTTTTACACATTCCTCCCTGCACAGAGGGAGCATTTCCACCCACAAATTGCAGTGCACCCATGGCGCGGCATCCTTCCTCCTGAGAAAAGCCTCCAAGAAGACATGGGAACCTTAAAGCTGTCGTCAACATGTGGGCAAGCCAATAAGCACTTTGCGGTGACAGAGGGCCTGTCTTCATCAGCTGGCCTGCCAAAAATGTGTCTCTCAAAATGCTGGCAATGACATATTTTTGGGAGCTGGCTGCCTCCTACTTCTCCAGAGCTAGAAAGGCTCTAAAGCCAACGATCTGTCAAAGCCTAAGGGCTATAAACATGTGGTTTTGCCACCCAAGGTCTTTCTCCCTGGCTTTTGCCTTCTGGGATTGGGTGTTTTCTTTTTTCTTTTTTTTTTTTGAAGAGCCTATGGGAGAGAGCAAATTTAATACATACAGTCTATGGTTCCCTGCACCACTTGGGCCTGCAACTACATCACTTTTGGGCCAAGAACAGTGCGAGAGTTGGGAGACTTTGCCATGAATCCACAAACTTGGGATGCAGGACATCTCAGCTCCTCTCCACCACAGCATTGGCCAACCTCTGTCCATAATTAATCTGTTTCCGAGCCCTTTGGGGAAACGGTCAGAGTTTTTCAGGTGGACCTTTTCTATACTCCTCAATTTAATGCAGCAGGCCATGGTCAACCCATTTTACGTGGTGCATGTTGCAAAACACCGAGTGTAGTTGAGATTGGGTCATTCTCAGGAGGTGTTCAACTGAAAGTGTCTCTAACGCCCCATGTTTTTTTTTTTTTTAGAGAGGAGAAGAACAAGAATTTCTGACTATCAGACCTCCAAGGCCCTCCTTTGGTAGCCCAATTCTAGACCACCTCAGGTGACGTACTCCTCATAGAGAGCTTAGTGTTCAGCTTTGATTAATATTTATGCCGATATAGTCTTACAAAGTAGGGCAATCACAGGAAAACTCACCAAAACTAATTTTTTTTTTTGTCCAACTGCTGACTGGGACTCTGGAATTTCCCTTCCTCCTCTGTTTTGGGCTCTTCAAGGCACATGAGCTGCTCCACAGCCCGATAGCCCGGATGGGTGCAGTGCTAGGACTTGGCTTGCTACAGGTTGCTCAAACTCATGGATTCTTCTCTTGTCTCCACCAGACAGAGAAGACAGCTCACTCTTCCCTTTGCAGCAAATTTTTACATGAAGCAGCTCTTGCTGCTCCTTCTGCTTCCTCTTCTCCAGAGTCCTTGCAAAGTCACAAGCAGGGTTAGGTTTTATTAGGCTTCCAATCATTCTCGGCGTTTTTCCCAATTTATCCTCCAGACCGGTGTTGAATGAGGTGCTCAAAAGCAGCCGCGCAGGTAGGACCTGTCTGCGATAAAGGCTGAGATATCAAAGGTTCCCGTTAGAATCAAAGGCGAGGAAGAGGCACCTGCAGAGGGTGAATCACCGGAGATCGGTACCCGAGATAGCGCAGGTGGATTGTCCTCTGCGTGTGCGCGCTTCTCCTCGCAGCCTGTGTCAGGAGCCAGGTGGAACCTGCTCAGACGTCGATGTCGCAGGATTGCGGTTGGATGTGGGATGGCATGGGCGGAGGTGGCACTTCGTGCTGATGGAAGGCGGGGGGTTTGCCCCCCATTTTGATGCATCCGTGTAGGAAGCTGGTGGGAACACGCGCAACAGTCTGGCATTGGAGGAGCAAAGAGGATCTGGCTTCCATTTTTAATTTTTAATTTTTAATTTTTAATTTTTAATTTTTAATTTTTAATTTTTTTAATTTTTTTCTTTTTTTTTTTTCTTTTTCTTTTTCTTTTTCTTTTTCTTTTTCTTTTTCTTTTTCTTTTTCTTCTCTTAGTTTTTCTTTTTCTTTTTATCTTCTTTTTCCTTTTTTTTTTCTTTTCTTTTTTTTTTTAATGTTTTCTTTTTTTTCCACAGAGCATTGGTTTGACTCCAGCACAATTTTAAAATAGCTTTCAGAATTAGCAGGAGGTGGGGCAGGGAAGAGATCTGTTCTGGAGTTATGCTGGGATATACGGGCTTAATTCACCACTCCAAGAGGAGCTTGGTGATGCAAACAGGCGGCGAAGGCAGCGAGCTGAGCGATTGCAATCCCATCTTCTCCGGGGCACGCGGGAACATCAGGGTGACTCAGAAAGCCGCGGTAGCTGCTGCTGGGTGAGGAGCTAGTCTGAGCCCGTCGCTGCACGTGAAAGTGGGCAAGGGAGGGCAGGCAGGGTTAGGATCGACGCGGCGGAGACAGGGAAGAAAGCTGCAGCTTCTCAGCAAGAAATGAGCTTTGGAAACGGTGGCGTTGCTCACCGTGGCCCTGGCAGCACGAAAGGAAGGGAGGAGAAGGATGGGTGGGGACCATCCCTCCGTTGGCATCCTCATTCTCAGAGCGTAGAGCCCAGTGTTACCTGGGCAGGGACCAGGGCTGGGGTGGGAATGGGTCTGGCTCGTGCATGGGTGGGTGGGCATCTGCCTTGTGGAGTTGGGGTCCCTTCATATCATGGCCCATGGGCCAACCCAGCCTGCCCTGAACGGCACAAGTTGTGGGCGATCTACACAAGACCTGCTCCGTGAGACATCTCAGACACCCTGGGGCATCTGAAACAAGGCCAGACACCTACATGTGGGCAACCCAATTGAGTCCTTGAACACTCATCTCATGTAATATTAGAAGGTTTCAGAGATGTCCCCATGTGAGCTGCTCTTGCCAGGCTTCCCGTATAAGCCGTGAGGGGACCACGTGCTCCCCAGCCATCACAGCAGCACGTTGGTCACCATCTCAAGCATGGCGAGACACAGAAAGGCAGATTTCTTGTGGGATCCAAACACCAGTGTTCATGGAGATGGTGCATGGGGTGGTGGGTGAGGTGATGCCCCAGTTGCCATCTCCTCAAGCTCCAGTGCCACCAAGCGCCACCTTAGTCTCTGCAGCTGCTGGCCTGGGAGCAAACACAAAGTTCTTGTGAGCTGCACCTTCCTCATCGCCCCAAGTCTCAAGCAGCCCCTGAAAGCATCGCAACATGGCAAGGAGGAGGAAGAACCCAACCAATGGGCTGTAAGACCTCCGTTA
The DNA here is from genome assembly GCF_036417535.1 of Chlamydotis macqueenii. Taxonomy (NCBI): domain Eukaryota; kingdom Metazoa; phylum Chordata; class Aves; order Otidiformes; family Otididae; genus Chlamydotis; species Chlamydotis macqueenii. The sequence continues at coordinate 906,396 of NC_141584.1, read as the reverse complement.
CGGGCACCTGAGAGCAGCTTTCAAGAACCAAGCAAGGCTCAGGGCTGCACTGATGGGAGCAGCGATACTGGGGTTCCAGTTTTTGGGTTTGGGCAGCTTGGGTCTCACAGGGTTTGTTCCACATGTGGAGGTTTCCTGGCATGAAGGCTTAGTGGTGAGCTGGGCTGGGACTAGGATCTGGAGGAACCAAGAAACTGTGGTCAAATCTCTCCTTGTCTTCTTGGGTAAGACTTTATCTTATCTATCAACAGCCATGAAAGCCTTTTTACTCAACAGAGGCTGGTACCTCCAAAAAAACCTCCTCCCATTCTGATTTTGCTATCTTAGATGGGCCAGATGGCCCTTACAAGGTTCCCATTTCTCTCCACTATCTCCAAAAGAAGATTGGGCAAATTCGTGACACAAGACTAGGGTGAAACATCTCCTTGTCTCCATATGAGGGCCAACACATGGCCCTCTCCCTTCAGGCCCTTTTGGGATGGACGTAGGGTTAAGGATATACGCTGGAGAGGCAGAGGATGGGTTAGAGAAGGCCACCCTTGGCACGAACAACACCCAACCTCGCTTGTCTTCCCCCTGCAGCTCTTGCTGTGCAGAGACGTGCACCTGAAGAGGTCACGAGTTGAGAGAAGACGTCTTGGCGGTTCAGTTGGCGGAGAAGGCAGGGAGGAGGCAAGGGGGTGGGTTTGTTCTAGGCAAGGAGACAACCAGGCAAAAGAGTCATGAGTTCTTGGCTATGGAGGGGCCCATTCCTTGGAGAGAAAATTGCTGGCAAATGGCTGAAACATTGAGTGTTTCTCCCCAGCCCTTCCCTCGCTGAGAGCAATATGAAGGCAATTATTAGAGCTACTTCTGAAAGGAAAAGGGGGAGGGAGAGGAGGGGAAAGGAAAAAAAAAAAAAGAAAGGGAACAACCTGGAGAGCTGAAAGCTGCTGCCTGGATGTGGGTTTTCAACAAGACTGCTTGGCACATCTGTTTGCCTAACCCAATGCATCACACCAGCTCTGAAAGCTATAATCAGGCAATTTCAGGGTGTGGAGCTGGGCACTAAATAAGTACTGAGATAAGTGCACGCATTGTTCACACGCCAAGAGTCAAAGAAGCGCAGACGGAGAGACCTGAGTCGGCCCAAGCCATGAAATCGCGAGAGCCTTGGGCGCTCAGGGATGGTGGGGACAGTCATGGGACCGGGTGGCCGGCGGGGAAAAAGATGAGTATGGAAAAAGAAAAAAAAAAAAAAAAAAAAAAAAAGAGGAGAAAGCAGCCTGGCTTCTGCCTCTCTGCACCTCCCCACGCCAAAAAAACCCTTGGTGTAAGTGTCAATGGCGTCATCGCGGAAAGGTGGTGCTTGTCACAAATAAATCAGCCCTTGCCTTTTAGCTGTGATGATAATTATATGGTGTCTTAAGTATCTGTACAAACTGTCAGGGGAAATATATGGTGAGTAAAGAAACTTGGAGCTCGCTAGCAGGGAAGTGTTAAGGTGTCTCAGCTTAGCTGCTACAAAGGAACCTTGTCTGGATTTATTTGGGGGTGGGAATGATGAAAGGTTGGATTCGTGTCCTTTCTTGTCCGTCAGGAGACATTTAATGTGGTTGTATAACCCTAATGGTTTTTTTAAAAAGGAAAATTAGAGAATCGGAGCTTTGGGAACAAACGCGGTCCAGGGGGAGGGAGGGCAGAGGCCGGATCCTGGGCACCTTCCGCGGTGGCAGAGGAGGTCCCCACGGCCGGCATGGTGGGGTGGCAGCATCCCAAGCGTTGCCGCTCAGCAAACGCAAGCCCAGAAAGGGGCAGGTGGGGCCAGGAGCGATGCTAAATTCGAGATCAAACCCCGCAGGGCGAATGCATGAGTGAGCGGCCGCGCAGGACTTTCGCCCGCAGGTGCAGATATCATCTGGGGTTTAGGAAATCCCCAGACCGTGGATGCTCGTAGGTGAGCTCGTCCGCCGCCCGCCCGCCCATGACTGCGAGCAGGCAGCAGCTCAACTGGGAAAATACCGCCAAGGAGGACGGATCCTGGCACTGAGAGCAGCCCCGGCCTCACTGCAGCTGGCTCAGGCCATGCCGGGTGGCGACAGCAGGATATGGCCCTGTCGAGGTGGCACTCATGGACTTCGTTGGGCTTTTCCAAGGGCACCCATCACCGTGGCCTCTGGGCACCCAGTAGCCAAGCTGAGCGCGTTGCATCCATGGCTGTCATGGTGCCAGGAGAAGCTGTGGAGACACTGAAATGGGGTTACACTTTGATTTTTCTCCACCCAAACACAATCAATCACTCTGTGTGCAAATCAAGCTTGCCCAAACCAGCTCCATTTTACCAAAAACCACTCAGTTCCTCCCGCAATTATTTTTCTTTTTCTCTTTTTTTCCTCTTGAGGCTCCCGGTTTTGGTGAATCCAAGACCTGCCTTGCACACAGGTTGAGTTTGAGCGCCGATATTTCGGTTCTACTGGTTCGGCGTGGCTACTTACACAAACTATAATTACACCAACAAAACCCCCATGGGGGCCATGGTTACAGTGGCACCGAGGTGCCAAAGATGGGTACGGGGACAAGGAGTCCTCAACAGACCACCCTAGCAGCTTCAGGTGGAGGCCATCCCGGCTTTACGGGTAGGGAAACCGAGGCACGGGGCCATGACTTGCTCACGGCCAGCCACTGCCAGGACCGGCCTCATCCCTCGCAGCCGCTGCCTTTCACATTCCTCCCTCTCCTCGGCAGCTTCTCACACAATATCCGATGTGAGGGCTCCCGGGTTATTCAGCGGAGCCAGGGCTCCGTGTCGGGAGGGATGCTGCAAGTTGGCACACGCTGGAGCTGGGTTAATCCCTGCTGGTGTGGTTGCAGCCAGGCAGGGTGGCTCCACGCTGTGGCGGGGTCCAAAATGTCAGAAGTTGGGGCATCCCAAAGATGAAGGAGCTGGGGACCTGCTGGGGTGTTTTCCCGCGTTTCCTCGATGCAATGAGTTTGTGGGTCAGCAGAGGTGGGGACATGGCAGCCCTGTGGCTGTCGCTGTCCCTGTCCCCGTCCCCGTCCCTGTCCCAGCAGCTCTGGAGGGCTTGGAGGAGGGGGTCGCCCATCCAGGCAGGGGGAAGATTGCACCCTGGATGGCGCAGAGCATCTCCCCTTGCAGCGTTGCCCAGAGCGGGGGGTCACATCCAGTTCCAGGGGCTGCATCCCACCCCAGCTCCCCCTTTCCCACCGGGCACCCCCCAGCAGCCTCATCCAAGGGGCTGCATCCCACCCAGGCGCTGCTGCCCCACGGGGCATCCCTATTGGCTGCACCCAGCCCCTCAGCCAATCCTCCTCTGCTATCTGTGTTCCTGACCAATCCCATTCTGCCACCTAGTGCTGCTCCTAGCCAATCCCATACTGCCACCTAGCTGTACTTCCAGCCAATCCCGTGCTGCTACCTAGCTCTGCTTCCAGCCAATCCTGTGCTACCACCCATGCTCCCAGCCAATCCCGTGCTGCCCCCTCCAGGGGTCTGTAAACCCCCAGTGGGTGCTGCCCTAGAGGGTCTGTGCAAAGCCTTTTTTGGGGCGAAAATGGGGGGTTTTTGGTTAGTGAGGCCACCCCAGAGCACCCAAAACTGCCCCCCATGGGGCAAAGGGCTCCCTGCACCCCACAACACCTCCTCCCCGCCCCATGTGGCCCTGGTGCCACCTGAGCTCGTTAGGGCCTGGCGCTAATTGCCTTTCAGAGCCAATATGGGCATGGGGGCTCTCATTAACCCCCGCCCGGTGTCACCGCTCTGCCAAGGTGCCTCGTAAAGCCGCAATTAAAACAAAGCTCATTTGCATGCCGAGCTCCAGGTGACGAGCTCTTCAGGAGGGAGCCAGCATCTCATTTTTTTTTGTTTTATATTCCAACTCTCTCCTATTTCTCCTCGACTCTCCCCGGTTCCTTTGCTTGTTTATTTATTGGCCTTTTATTGCGACGGATATTTGCATGGAAACTGTTTCCTGCTGTTCCCTTCCCACTCCAAGCCATCATCCTCGGGTTGTGATATTCTAGTTTCCATGGTAACGCGTTGAGATGCCACAGAGGACCGTGCTGCCTTCAGGTGGGGAGTCGGACAGATGGAGCTGCTGAGAAACAAAGAGGGGAGGGAAGAAAACACCCACGTTTCCGCGGCTGGAATGGTTCAGAGCTGTGCCGTAAAGCCGGAGTGCGATAGTGGGAGATGCTGGGTTGGGGAGCTGGCCATTGAGTTGCGTTGAGGATAAACCATGGGGTTGGAGGTGTGCGAAACCCCAGAAAGGGCTGGGGGGTGATGGGGAGAGGGTTGCTCAAGGGCAAAAGGTACAAGATGGTTTTCTACCTGCATCCCAGTTCACCCAGGGATGCCCAAGACACGGATGGGTTCATGCGTCTTCAAGAAAAACTCTTGGTGTCTCCATTTGAGGGCACGGGGAGGTGCAACGCCACTTCTCCGCAGGCAGCTCTCTTGGCCCGTTCCTCTGAAACCCTGTTCTCCTCCAGATCTGCCCAGTTTCCAGGCGAGGCCGCTGGCTGGTGTTGTGCCTTTCCCTCCTCAGCTGCAGGCGGGGATGTCTGGAAATCGTTAATCCCAAGAATGCCGCCGGGTTTCTGGCGCGACGGGAAGGGGACGGGGTCGGTCTATAAAACCTGAGCAGCCTGAGAGTGGGCGGTTTGCGAGCTCGATCCTCCTCGCCTTGGCCTCTTCGGCAGAGGTCGGGCTCTCGGCTTTCCTGAACCCACCCTGATGGCTGCTGCATCTCCAGATGTTTTGTCATCCTGGTGGGGCTCCTTGGCTAGGTGCGCACACAACTGCAGCCTCGTCTTCCAGCAGAGACGTGGCCCTTGGTGTGGCCCCATCAGGTCCAAATTCTCTCTCTGATGTAGGAAAGGGGGAGATGAGACATGTCTTTGCAGAGGTCTGCTTGCTCGGCTTCCCTTGACCCCTAAAAGCGACCTTCTCTTGGCCCCCAAAACCTTGATGTGCTGATTTCAAGGGCATGCTGTGAAGTTCACATTTTGCCTTTCCTCAGGAGAATTGCCCCTGAAACGGGTGGGATGGGCTGCATTAGGTAGAAACCCTAAAAGTACTGGTTTCTCACAAGTTTCGTGCGCTTTGGCAGCTGGGGAGAGCAGAGGCCACCCTGGCATCCCACCTGCGCACACAGCCGCGCCCTGCACCTGGCTTCCCTTAGATATCAGTGAGTCCACGCTGCTGAGGTGGAGGTGGGCACCTCCAGGAGAAGGGATGTCACGGGACATCTCCACTCACGGAATGGTTTAGCAAAGGTGAGATCCAGACCACGTCCAAGCATCTTCTTCCTCCACGCCTTCCCAAAATGGATTCCGAAGCCTTCGGAGAGCTGCCGGCGTCTCTCCTGCACCGTGAGCCCGCATGCTGGCTGACTCTCCTCTCATTTTTGGATCACGTTTTGAGCAAAGCTTTGTTTCTGCCTTTCCCAGGACCAGCCCTTGGTACCTCTGTGCCGTCTTTTGTTGTATTTTTATTTTTATTTCTTCCCCAGTCTATAAAATGGCAGTAATAGGTGCTGCAAATCAAGGGTGTCTGGACGCTAAACACGCCGCCGCTCGCCGATGGGCTCTTTGTGACCCCGCCGCAGCGATGCTGATTTTTTTTTTTTTGCACAGAAAAGAGCTTGGAAAAGATCATTTATCTGCAAAACTAAACCATGACTTCCTGCAACAAAGGAGGGAGCTATTACTGCAAAAAAAAAAAAAGCAAAAAAAAAACCCCCGCTGACTGCAACCAGGACGCATCTTCGCAGTATATTACTGCTTATTGGAATATTCCCCGCATCTACTTTACCATATGTTTGTCCTCCCTCATTTTAGGTTGTACTGTTTTGCTAAATTACATGTTTAAAGCCAACCGAAGTCGGAAGAAGAAGAGGGGGAGACTGGAAAGGCGCTGGGAGCTTTTCCTTTGGCAAAACCACCTCGCGAAAACGAGGTGCGGCGCTACGCCGGCGGCCGAGGGGCGACCCGAATTTCCTCGTCGATTAGATCGGGAAGGCAAGGAACCCAAGCGCCGTGGCTGCCTCTTCCATTTTGGCTTCCCCTTGGAAGCGGCGGTGGAACAATCGGCCGCTGTGTTCGCGGCGCTCGCTCTTCGTGCGGTAATTAGAAAGCTGGGGATGACAGGCCGTTTAATGACGGCTGTAATATGTACCTGCATCTCGCACGACAGCTGGTGCGCTGGAGAAAATGCAGCCATGTTTCTTTGAGATGGGCTAATAGGAAAATCTTGAGCTAACAAGGAAATAAATCTCCCCAAGGCTAAACTTCGCAGAAAAATGGTTTCGTGTGCAGAGAAAGGAATTTTAAACAAGTTGGGCCAAATTCAGCCTGGCTGGAGCTGAACCGGCGTTGCTGCGGGTGCCTCCAGCCCGCTGCCGGCGTAACGGAGCTCAGTACCCACACCTCGGCGGGCTTTTTTTATTTTATTTTATTTTTTTTCCACAGTTTATGCCAATATAAATCAGGGCTGACACGTCCCGAGCTGCTGGGTTTACACCGGGCTGTAAAAGCCACCGCTGGGCAGATGGGAAAGGATGCGGCGGTTGGGGCTGGGGGCTGCTCCCCGGGGCCGGTGTGTGCCGTTAGCTGCCCGTTCTTGGCGTGAGATGGCGGCCGTGGCGAGGGCAAGGCTGCGCCGGAGGGCCCCGCGTACGGGGGGTGCAATGAACCCCCTGTCAGGGTATTGCAGGGGACGAGGAGCACGAGGAGGGATCAGGCGCCTTGGCTGGAGGTGCTGATGCCACATGCAACATCCGAGCTTGGGCTTTGGGTTTTCGGGCTCCAAGAGGCAGAGACACAAGGATGGGGTTGAAGGCTAAAAAAGAGATCTTGGCGTGGCCCCAGGTGATGCAGTGGGTGTGATTTCCTCAGGGTGTTTTCCCAGTGAGTGGTCACTTCCCCAGGGTCTCCTTCCCTCTTCGCATCCCTTCAACAGCTACTGCAGGTCTCTGCTCTGCTCTGGTTGCCCTTGTGTTTTCGTTGCATCTCCTCGGGTGATGGCAGCTGGGAAGAAAGAAGAGAAGGAGCTGAGATGTCCTGACATCCAGCCCAAATCACCCCAAATCCCCTCTCGCCCGTTTCAGCCACGAGACCAGGACTGGTTTCACCACACGCAGCGTCCCATCCAAGGGGGGACCACCCCAAATGGCACCCATCAGCCAGACCTTTCGGTGCCCGACGGGAGCGAGCTCCTCCATCTCGCGGTCCCCAGCCAGGAAAGGGAGCAGGATAGGACCAGGACCCCTGCTCGGATGTGAATTACAGCTGTGGGGCTGCGGAGCCCCCAGCCCGGCAAGGACCTGCCGGCGTGTTCTCGGCGCGGCAATGATTTGCGGCTCGGCCCAGCCCGGCTCGCTGCATGCCTTCTCCAAACAGATCCGTCTGAACCGGCTCAAGTTCTCCCCAGCACTAATTGATTTCTGCTCGCAGCCGGCTCCCTTTCAGCCCCCTGCCAGCCCCCGGCCCTCAGGAACCCGGAGATAAAGCCCCAGGGTCTCAGTTTCCTGTAGTCAACCTCCAAACATCTGATCAAGTGTCTTAAGTTGTGTGGATTTCTCTTTTTTTTTTTTTTCCCCTTCCCCTTTCTCAGGCATCCCTCGGGAAGTTCCCAGAACCATTCCTCATTTCTTCCAGCCATCTGCTCCGACCCACGGCAAGAAAAGTCTCCCTTCCTCCCAAACTCCCCTTAAAAACCGCGCTAATCCAACCCACTTGGGTCGCACATGGTTTTTTGCAAGGGACGTGGGAAAAAGGGCTCCTCGGCAGGAGAGGACCTCAAAGGAAACCCGGAGCGAGCGGAAAGCTTTCGGGGAAGCGGTGGATGGGGGAGAGGGCGCGCGCGGTAGCGTCCGCGCTGCCGTGAAATGGGGCGTCTCGGCGGGCCGGCCCCGACCGTTGTCAGCCCATAAAATGGGATCCTGCAAACGACTTCTCAGTGTCCTTCCAAAGGGAGCTGCTGCTCCGCTTCGTCCCTCCTCGGGCTGTAATTTAAGGGCTCGGAGGGGGTGTGCGTCCCTTCCTGGAACTGCTGGCGCTCCGCATGCTGTGAAGAATATTCCGCTTTTTCCATCTGTGACGAGATTTACGACCCGACAGCTCCGTTCAGATCTAGGTCTGATTTCGACGGTCGATGCTGGAATGTGATATTTTCCTAAATGTCCCTGTAGTGCCATGAAATCCAGTTATAAAGAAAACAAGGACATGTTTTAACAATAAAACCAATGTGCATGATCTAATTAAATGGCATAATAAAATTAGGAAATAAATGCACAAAGCATGAAAACCTGTTCCTTGAAAAGTGAATCAAATTGGCTACTAAAACGAGTGTTTATTCCTCGTGAAGGAAGCTGGAAGATCCTCTCCTCCTTCCCCGAGCTGTCTCCAGGTTTTGGGAAGGTTGAGCCGTTGAGGGTTGTTTTTCTCTGAGAGCTGGACGGAGCCGGAGGCGGCCAGGAGGGGGAAAAGGAAAGAAATATTTGCCTGGTGGATGCGTTTACCTGCTGGAAAACCCATCCAAGGTTCATAAATACATCGCGAAGATGCCAAAGCTGGGGGAGGAAGGGCTTTGCTGCTGGGGTGAACTCCAGCAAGACCCAAAAACATGGTTGGGAGACAATGACGACCCTGTGGAGCTGCTATTGGTAAAAAAAGGAGCAAATTTGGTTGCCGAACTCTCAAGCTCCTCTGAAGTGCAAGTAATAGGAATCTCTTCTTATCCATAAGCGTCCTAGTGCCCTCCAAGCGTGGGTTTGTGAGCTGGGGCAAGGGAAACTGAGGCAAGGGCGTTTGAGCCGGGAGCCCAGGGGATGTTCCCAGGCCATCGCTGTGAGTGATGCTGGCTCCGTGCGTGCGAGGCGGAGGAGGAGGTGAGTTTGACTCACCGCCGCGTTGGCAAGGGAAGAGGGAGCCAGGCCAAAGCCGGAGCCCTGGTTTTGCAGCCAGCACCAGGAGAGGAGAAGAGCCTGGCCCCGGCCGGGGGTCTGATGCTAAAACCTGGCAGGCGCGGGGTGCTTGGGCTGTGCTGGAGACGCCTGGGGTGGAATTTCCAAGTCTTTTTAATTCTTTCAGTTTTGCAAAACTTGAGCAATGGAGCCTGGAGTTTGCAAACCTCAACGTTTCGAAGGGGAGAGCTCCGATGTTTGCCATCACCCCAGCTACTGCGCGTGGTGCCAACAACCAAGAGCTTCTGGGGGGGCTGAGACCTCCCTAGGGGTGCCCACCTCTTCCCTCCCACTCTCCTGGCGATGCCTCGTGACGCCGGTGGAAAATTCCCTTTTCCTTTTCTCCTTGGCCCCGCCATCCATCCCTCATCGAGCCCATCCATCAATTAGCTTGGCGCGCTCTCCCTGGCAACTGCCTGTGTCATCTCGCATACCCCCGTGGTGTTAAATAATTAAACTGTAGCACGTTGTAAAAGAGCAAAAAAATAGTGATCTGTCTTACAGCTGCGGAATAAAATCGTTTGGCACTGACATCGAGATCAGATATCATTCTGGCAGGCGACGGTGCCAAAACTGGGCGCACGGTGGGGCCGGTGGCCCAGCAAATCTGTGGGATTTCAGGTGACCCCAGTGCTGGATTTGGCCCCCATGGCAGAAGGAAAAGCTCTCTGGCCCTGCCACAGTGGAAGGGGGTTGTTCAGGGGATGGGAAAACCTGTTCAAAAATAATTATTGCCCAACATCAGGCGATGTTGTGAACTCATAACTCAGCGTGGGAACGCGGAGTGGTTGGGTTATTGCTTTAATCAGCCTTGCGGGGTGTCGATAAGGACACGGGGTCTTATTTATTGCGGAGGTGAGAGCGCGTTCCGGCTCCCTGCCGGATCCTGCCGACCTCCCAGCGGGGACGCAGCTCCACGCGCCTTCGCGGCGAGGAGCTGAGCGGCGTCTCCGAGCCCGCGGGAGATGGACGGCCCCATCCAAACACCAGCGGGGCCGGAGCAGGGGACACAAGACGGGTGAAAACCTCAAGAATTTGGGATTTTTCTTTTTGCTTTGCAGTTTTGCCCACTAAAGAAACTTTCTGATTTATTCTTGGCCCCCATTTTCATGCGTAAGGGCATGACACACATTATCATTCACCACCTTCGTTTACATGTAGCAAACATAGGTCAATTTATTTCTAAATCCCCTTTTTTATGGCCCTATTGAACTATTTGCCACATTATTTATACGTTAATGCGATGAATCCCTCTGGATATCACACTGTCTAATAAATAACGCGACAAATCATTAAGCAGGGTGATAAAATCAAGCCATTTAAAAATACATCAACCTGTGTTGCTTTCCTGTAAAATAAGCTCCAGGGGCCCATCAGCGCCAGAGAGGAGGTGAGAGACGCACGCACACGTGCTCGCACACACAAAAAAAGGCAAAACACCTGCTTTTACCGAATACCCTGGAAAATGAGGGCTTGGTGGTTTGGGGGGTGGTGGTTTTTTATGCAGGCAATGAGGCTGGAAGGGGAAGGATGAAGAGAAAATGGGAGCGATGCGGGGTTGCGTTGGGGGATGGGTGGTGGTCGTGGGTACAGAGTTGAAGGTCGCTGGGCAAAACTCGCCCCTGAAACCACGCGAGACTCAAATCCTGCGATCGGCAGGACGGCGCATGCAGGCGCAGCCCGGCTCGGCCGTCGGCATCCTCCCGAAACGGTCACATAGGTAAGGCGGGCGAAGGCGGCTTGCTGCAACACGCCAAGACGTTCGCAGCGCTCGAGCTTCGGGCGAGGAAAGGTGCTGGGTGGGAGAGCAGACCCGCAGCCATGGCACCCCGTCTGGGGTTTTTCGGAGGAGCTGTGGCAGCGGGATCCCAAATCCTGGGTGGCCAAGTGCCGCATGTGATGGTGGGTGGGGAGGAGAGGTGACGTCTCACTCACCATCTACTCAAGCAACCACAAGATGGATTAGATAGCAGGTGCTTTCATCGTCGCATCCCTGAGAGCACCCAAAATCTTTCCAAGGATGTGGGAGGTGACCAAGGCCAGCAGGACGGTGGTGTGGGAAGAACGACAGATCCTCTCATCTTGCCTTCATCACCTGCCTCTCAACATCCCTTCAAGTGGATTTGCATCCGCAAAGGCTCCGTCCTCCCCGTCGGACAGATCTGCCTGCTCCGCGTGGATCCCGAATCGGGGGTGCCTTTGCCGGGCACCATCTCACCCGAGCCCGAGGAGAAAACCCGCGTAACTCGCCCGCTCACTACTCCAGAGCCATCACTTGCCTCTGGCACTTACAAATGATGTAATCCACTTTATTTGTGTGACAACAAAACGGTTATTATAGTAATAAGTATAATTAGCACGAGACAATTACCATAATAATACATTTCCCTTGTTCCAGAGGTACTTTTAAAAAACAGGTTTATTTAAGATTTTGAAGAAATAAATAAAAATTGCTCGGCGAGGCAGGGCAATAAAACATTTAGTTGTGCTGATGCGTGGGGAACAAAAAGCAGCTTCTGCCAGAGGCGAGCGTGGACTTGGAGATCGTTGGGTTGCTCTTTGCCCGGAGCTCAGGAAAACCTTATCCCAAAGATCTTCTCCAGGCAGGTGATGCAGCTGGGGAGAAATGGGAAATATGTGGGATAACCTGGGAAGGGCGGTCCAGCGTCATCTCCCGACGGATGCAGCACATCAGGCTGGGGGATGGCCCTTGGGTGTGGTGTGTGCAGGTGATGGACCTCCAAAAGACCCTGCTTTGGTGGCAACCATGGGAGGAAATTCCCCAAATACTTTTTCGGAGCTTGATGCTGCCACTTTTGAAGATGCTACAGGGAAGTGGAGCTTGAGGAACCACCAGAACTGCAGCGGGATAATTAAATTGGTTTAAAAAAGTGGATTTTTTTTTAGTTCTAAAAACACACCCATCTGCAGAGCAGGGAAGCTTTTCCAGGGAGCTTGGGTCTGGAGGTGCTTCAGGGCTGGGAGTTGAGCATCACGCGAAGGGCTTAGCTGCTCCGCCGGGGTCTTTAGGCTGGGTTTTAAACCTAGAATCGTTAAAAATAATCTGGGAGACGCGTTGCTGCTGTGACGCCCTCGGCCCCTACGGCCATGGGACACGTCCGGCTCCAGTCAGGATGAAAACATCGCCTTTGCTGGACCTCGTGTCCCTCCACGGAGTTACCGGGAGGTGGAGAAGATGTGGGAGTGGCGCAGTCCCCTGCTAACCGCCCCCAGCATCCCCCACCCCCCAAAATCCTCCCCTGCTCAGTCCCTCGTACCCCGATGTCTCTCTCCGGTGTGGATTCTCCGCTGGCTTGTAGGGTTGTGCTTTGGTTGCAGCTTTTCCTTTGGTTGGAGAGGTCATGTCTGTGGAGATGGGTCAGCAAAGGGGCATTTTCTCACCCAAAATGAGTGGTGAAAAAGCATCCAGCTGGAGCTGTGGGCGCGGCAGAGCCAGTTGCCAAAGATGCTGGCCAACAAGCCTCTTGCTGCTGCCTCTCCTTGCCACTGCGTGGCCCCGTGGGCAGCATTTCCCCAGTCACTGTGCTCAAAAACCAGTTCAAAACCAGTCCCGGGCTCGGCCTCCTTCCCTGCTTCGCTGCTCCTGCCTTTTCCCCTTGGATCACCCAACATTGTGTTGGCAGGATGCCTCTTCCAGAGCATCACTCTGTGTTTTGGGGCAGGATTTGGGGATTTGGGGTGGGGGCAGCTGTGTCAGAGCCACCTGGTGCTGACTTGCCGCTGGCCCAAGGGCTGAGTCACCTTTTTCTTGGTCTCCTGGCCGGCAGAAGAACCTGCTGCCACTTCAGGATGACGTTTGAACACCGGTTTGTAAAACCATCCTGAATTTCCTGAGCCGTTAGTATTTTTGCATTTAACCCCTTCCAGCGTGTCCCGGGGATGGGATCTGCAGGACATCACCTCTTCCTCATCGCCTTTCCACAAAGGCGATGCTCTGACCCAAAGACATTTTCTCTTCCTGCCTTCGAAGCGGGCGGCGTCTCCCGACTGTGCAGAAAGCCTTGAGTGTAAACACAAGCCTGGCCTTGGTATTTTTAAAAGATGCTTTGAAAAATTCACTTTAGGACCATTCTTCCCGCAGTCTTATTATTTTCAGATGCAAAGAGCAAGCCGCTTGACAGCCGGCAGCCGGAGTTAATACGATGCAAATGCAGCGAATCCAGCGCAGCTGAACTCCTTACGTCTCGGAGTAAGGCTGCTCCCTTGATTTCTTGACAATGGCTCTTTGGAAAGACACCAAGGCATCTTCTGCAAAGGATTTTCTCTTCTCAAGTCTGGTTCAACCAAAAGTTTATTAGTGGAAAGGGGGTAATGAAAATAACGTGAGCTGGCATCGTAAACACGCACACGCAGGCGGAGGAGCCCAACGCCGCTTGGAACAAGCCGTGTAAGCACCGTGGTGTCGTATTCCTGCGATCCTCCCAGCCAGCCAAACGCCAATAATTAGTCATAAATAATACCTAGGCTGCTCACAGCAGGTTAATCCTCTATAAACATGAACCGAGCTGGAGAAATAACCCCAGGATGGAAAACAGCCTGGTAGCCAAGTGAAAAGTTTTGCACAGACGGAGCTGTTGCCAGATTCTGAGTTGCTGGATATAAACAGTTTCTTGGCTCGTCCCACGGCTACTTGGCCACCGAGCATCCCTGCCTCCGCGGGGGTTGGTTTGGGCTGCTCCATGCTGCGGCAGGGACACCCGGCGGCTGCGGTCCTTCCTTGCGGCGCTCCCAAAATCCTGGTGGGATGCAGATGGGGTTTGCTGTGCCCATGAGGGTGGGTGCATGGGGGGGCTGCTGTGAATGAGCAGCCCAAGATCCATCCAGATGGACCAAAGCATGGAGCGATCCGGGGGGATTTCACCTGCCGCCGGCCCCGATTTCAGCCCGGGATGAGTCTCAGGAGACATCAAGGTGGTTATTTGATCTACAGCCCCCCAAATTATCCAGAGACGGTGAAGGGAGAGGAGGGATGGCCCAAAATACACCTTTTCTCCATGACTCTGCGAGGAGCTCCTGACGTTGAAGATGATGAAGCCCGGCCATGGGTCGTGGCCGTGGGTGGCCGGGAGGTGCCAGAGGTGCCACCAAGCTGAGATGGAAACTCAACCTGACCCCTGCCCTGGACCCTCGCCCCCCACTGCCCGGGTGGGCCGAGATCGGGTCACCCGAGATGCCGGCTCACGCTCGATTCCCCTTCGCAGGAGCTGCCAAAACTCAGTCTAAATAGAGAACTGTTAAGCCAGGCGAATTCTCACCAGGACCTCTCAGCTGCTATTTATAAAAGCTGCTGCCTGCACTAGAGCCGGGCAGGAGAGCGAGGAGGGCTCACACAATCCGGGAGAGGCCAAGCGGAGCGGCTGGATCAGCGTGTCTGGTTTGAAGACAACGCCGTGTCCGTAACGCTGTGCAGATGTTTAACCAAAGCAGTTCAGTCACCAGTTGCTTTCGTTTTCCTAATGGATTTTTTCTTTTTTTCTTTTTCCCCTCTCCCCTACCCATATGCATTTTTTTTTTCCTCTTGTCTTTCCATGCTACAAACCCCATATGCTCTCCGCCCCCGTCACAGGGATAACCCCAACTCTCCGTCAGGGATAACGTCCCTCCAGCCCTGCCCCAGGCAGTTCCCATGGACCAAAACGTCTTCTTAAATGTCACGAGGCTAGAAACAAGTCAGGACCCCAAACCCATAGGCCACGACATTGCCCAAGGACCGCAACAGCCCCCAAAAGTCCTTCTCGGCATTTTTCTCCACCCTGATATTCCCAACATTGGTGGGGGACCCTGGGTTGGTCACGGTGGGGAAGACATTAGGGAGCCATCCCCTGCCAGCAGCCAGCTTTTATTTTCTTAAGAGAAAAAACCTGGATCTCTGGGATCCAGGCTGATGGGAAGGGAATAGAGGGTGGAAAAACTCCTGTCTGTTGGAGCAAGTGGTTCTCCATGGCCAGAGAAGGGATGTGGGGCTGGAGATAGGGTCTGGGTGGCTGGAGATGGGGTCTGGGGAAGGAGGATGCCTGATGTGCGAGGACAATGTGGGATGGGACATCTGGGAGGGACGATGCTGTCCCTGAGCAAAGCCATCGCCTGCAGCCGCAGGGGTGGGAAGGGGCCAGAACCGCCCCAGGAGATGCAGCCGTTCCTCTTCTAAAAAAAAAAAATTAAAAATATTGGGTGTCAGCCCTGATGTGAGCTGGGCGGGAGGGTGGAGAAAGGCCATTTTCTGTCCCAGCATAATTCCTCCTTGTCACTCGCCGCGAGGAGCCGCATTCCAGCACCACCAGCTGAGGCAAACTTTCCAAAAATATCTCTTTCATGAGGAGTTATGGTTTTCGGCTTCCTCTCTTGGGGCGAAATCGTTCCCTACCTCCGTCCCTCCATCACAGCATCCCTTCCAGCCAGCAGAGAAATGAAACACATGATATTTTGCCCCAGATCTCTCCGGCTGCTGCCAAGAAAAGACACGGCTCTGTCAGAGCCAAATGTGGCCCCTTTCCAGCTCCCATGAATGGGATGTTTGGAAACCAGTTACAATTTATTTTCAGGGATTCTCAAAGAGCAGAAGAGGGGGCGGGAGGGCCGCTTTTTTTTTTTTTTTTTAACAGACATCTCTGACGTCATTTATTTTAAAAGGAGGAAAAGGGAAAAGGTGAAGGGGTAAAAAATGTTTTTTTTTTATGAAATTGTTCTCTGCTTGTGAGTGTGTGTTTCACCTAATAATTTTTAACCTGGAGGCCAATACCAACTGGATTAGGCAGCGATGCTCAGATCTGCCAAATTTCCTTGAGCCAGCAAAGCAGAGCAAAGAGATCCTCAGAGAAGGACCCTCAACCCTTTGCAGACATCAGAGAATCCACACCGCAGTTCATCTTCCACAGTCGCTTACCGTGAACCCAACACTGCCCCGTCTGCTGTTCAGAATCCTCGTCTTTCCACTCAGGAGGCCTTTTTTTTCCGGCAGCTGGATTTCGGAGAGAATTCCCTTGCCCGATCCCCTCCGGATTAGCCCCAAACGGCTGCTCTCTTGCCTCAGCCGCATACCTCGGAGATGACACCACCGCCAATTAGGGATCATGTGTTGACAATTAAGCGCCTTGGTATCGTTGCGAAATAAAATAAAACGAAAATATCAAGCGGAGCCCATTATATTGGCTAATTGGCTGACGGCATGGAGAGGGTGTTAAAATGGGTCTTTTAACCGCGCGTTAATCTCCCCGAAGACAAACTGTTTGTTTTCCCGTTTTTACGACTCTCGCTCCCACACACATTGTATATTTTGACCTGGATGATGGACAGAGTTATGGGAGAGAACTGTAAAAAAGTAATTACAAATTATGAAAAACATATATAGCCTTTTCAGGCTGGTGGATGAGGCAGTGTGGCCGGCGTCTCGCGAAGATTTAATGCTCCTGGGCTTTATTATCTCCATCTAACCATCCATCCTTACAAAGCGATTGCGGCGCGGGATGCTACCGCAAGAGCCCTGGCCGCCACAGCCTGCGAGAGCGATAAGGCAGCTCGCGCCCGGCCAATACCCGAGCGTCGTTTTATCCGCTAAGCCCGTGTGAAACGGCCGGCTCTCCAAGGTCAAGGCGTTTGGGGCGATACCAAAGGCCCATCAATCCCCTTGACGTTAACGAGGCAGGAGATGCAGGCGCTCGGCCAGGCTGCTGTTTGGCTGAGGATGAGGAGCTGGGCTCTGCGCCGGGGTGCTGAGCGGTGTCCCCATCGCGAAGGGGCGGGCACCACCCCCGTGGGGTCCCCCAGGTCACCGAATCCATGATAATGGCTTGCGGCCACCAAGTTGACACCCTTGAGTTGACAACACCGTTGGGTTTGGTGCTGGGAAGAGCAAACGGGATCACCCAAACGTGACCATGTGCATGGCGCAACGTGCGTGTACAATGGCCCTGGCCCTCGGCATGTCTTGATCCCACCACGTGTGCACCATGACAAGACCTACGCGTGTCCTTGGTGATGGTAGAGATGCTCTGGGACCATCCAGAAACCACAACTGGACCTCCAGAGCCTCCCCGGGCACTACTTCTGTGAAAAACAATTAAAAAAAGGCACGTGGAGGTAACCAATCAGTGAGGGAGCCTGGGCTTGGAGGTGCTCAGCAGTGGTCAGGATGATACCACCACCCACTCCGGGGGGTCTCTCCCACCCGACGGACGCTCCGCCTGCGGTCAGCTGCTGCTGGAGAGCCAACAAGGGCGGATACTGGCAAGGAGCTGACAACGAAATGAAAAACATCAGGTTGGAGACGCTCCAGCTCCTTGACAAGGCGACTACTCACACGCGGCGATGCCAGATGAGCCTCGGCCAAGAGGCGAGGGCCAGCTCCCCGCAGGGACACTGCTCCGTGCCGGCCCCAGCCGCAGCCACGGGTGGGAAGGGGGGGTTATGAAAACACCTCCGTGCCTGGGATTTTACGAGTTGCTTCCAAAAAGATTTAGGTCCTCCAGGAGGAGGTCTGGTGGCAAGCAGCAGGATGCTGGCTCCCTGTCCGCAGTGACGTGCAGGTGAGTCGGAAAATCTCCCAAAATTGGCCAGTTCAAGATCTGCTTCAAGCTGGAGAGAAGAGGACATTATCCAAGTCCAGGATGCACTGGCTGGGTCTTACCTCCCTGATCTTCGGCAGGGGTGTCTATCCAAGGGCATCCTCCAACTTGTCCCACTGGAGGGGTTGACATTGCCCACTATGAAGGTCCTCGCACTCACCCTTGACTCTAGCCCAGCTCTTGATTCTTGCATAGGATGAGGTGGGTGGAAGCCCTGGGACAAGTGAACAATCTCCATCCTTGGCATCTTCATCCTTGACATCTTCAAGGCAATGGTCCAAGGTTGCCCAAGAGTCCTCCAGAGTCACTTCCAGCCAATGCTGCTGGTCTCTGCAACCTCAATTGAGCCAAATCCCTCTGTGACACCCCAAAGAGCCTCAACAAGAGCCCAAATTTGTCTCTTAGTTGGCATGGAGCGACCAGAGGTCCCTTCCTACCTCCTGCAACCCTGCGTTGCCCTTCAAACACCACGGCCACTCTCCAGGCAACGCCGGAGCGACGCAGCCACAGCGAGGTGAGACCATCCGTGCTCCGCTGCCGGTCTCTTGGCCATACTCAGACACACGCAAGGAAATCTTACCTCACCATCTCCCCTCCAGACTGCACCCATTTAATTCCGCGTCTGATTTCGATGCTGATTTACGGCACCCAGGCCCTGGGTCTGGCTATTTTCAGATTGATTCGAACCTGCTGTCTATTGATTTAGCTGAAGTCGGTAGACGATGGCTTTATGTTAAGCAGCCATAAGGCGCTTTTAAATCAGCGCCCCTGGCCAACGCAGTGCTGGCGCTGGCAGCTTCGTAGGGAGGTATTCCCGTAAAGTGCCGGTCATCTGGAAGCCAGCGTCTGCGCCATTGCTGGGCTGGAAGTAAATGGTACGGGATTTTTATGTAAGATTCAAGACAAAGGTGGGATTTGGAGGCAGAGTTTTGCAGGGAGGAAGGAGCTGTGGAGGCTTTTTGAATTTAAGGGACTGAATCTGGGGGTCCAGGCTGAGCTCTGTTGCTTCAGGATGGGTAGGGGGGACAACTGGGGCCACATTGCTGTGGTTGTTCCTGGGCTGAGAGGTCTCCCCACCAGGTCACCCTGCAAATGGAGGGATGTCCCCATCGGTAAAGCTGCAATGTCCAAATGCCCAGGGGGTAACTGAGGCACAAGGACTCATGTGACCAGCCACAGTCTTCTGTGAGATGCCACCAAACATCTCTGGGAGGTGATTTGGATGGGTTAAGCTTCGGTCCAAGAGCCCTTGTTTCCTCTCGCGGGTGACCTCGGTGTTCCAGGTCCCTGACTCACCTCCTGCGACATCCCCTTGCTCCCCCGCGGCTGGAAAACCTCGCAAAATCCTCTTCATTCTGTGGGCTTTATTGCGCTATAAAAAGGTGTGGACCTTCCAATCCAGCCTGGCGAAAGAGGGAGAAAAAGATAAATAACACATCCCCGTAAATCACGCCGGGATTAATGGAGAGAGCTGAAGATAAAGCAAATAACGGCACGCGCAGGAGCGGCAGCGCCGCAGCAGAGCTGCCGTGTCCTTCAGGGAAGGGTGGATGGGGCCGTTGGTGATGGGATGCTGTTGGTAATGAGATACTCTTGGTGATGGGATGTCGTTGGGGATGGGGTGCTGTTGGGGATGGGGTGCTGTTGGGGATGCGATGCCATTGGGGGTGGGATGCTGTTGAGGATGGGATGCTGTTGGGGATGGGGTGCTGTTGGGGATGGGGTGCTGTTGGGGATGGGTGCCATTGGTGATGGGGTGCTGTTGAGAATGGGATGCCATTGGCAATGGGATGCTGTTGGTGATGGGTGCCATTGGGGATGGGATGCTGTTGGGGATGGGATGCTGTTGGCGATGGGTGCCATTGGGGATGGGATGTTGTTGGGGATGGGATGCTGTTGGGGATGGGATGCTGTTGGGGATGGGATGCTGTTGGCGATGGGATGCCGTTGGGGATGGGATGCTGTTGGCGATGGGTGCCATTGGGGATGGGATGTTGTTGGGGATGGGATGCCGTTGGCGATGGGATGCTGTTGGGGATGGGATGCTGTTGGGGATGGGATGCTGTTGGGGATGGGGTGCTGTTGGGGATGGGGTGCTGTTGGGGATGGGATGCTGTTGGGGATGGGGTGCTGTTGGGGATGGGATGCCGTTGGGGATGGGATGCTGTTGGGGATGGGATGCTGTTGGGGATGGGGTGCTGTTGGGGATGGGGTGCTGTTGGGGATGGGATGCTGTTGGGGATGGGATGCTGTTGGGGATGGGGTGCTGTTGGGGATGGGATGCTGTTGGGGATGGGGTGCTGTTGGGGATGGGATGCCGTTGGGGATGGGATGCTGTTGGGGATGGGATGCTGTTGGGGATGGGATGCCACCCAGCACTGCCTGAGTGCTAACTGCTCCGTACCTCAGTTTCCCCTCCCCACCTCCACCTGCAGGAGATGCTCCTGGGGCTCTTCCTGCTTCCTCATCCCCCGCTGCAACACTCCAGCCCCCGAATTCCCATCCAGCCCCGTGCATCCCCCAGGTAACAACCGGAGCCCAAATGCCCTTTGGCTCCTTTGACGCGCCAAATCCTGCTCTGGGAGCAAAACCCTGGTAACCTGGATGCTCTGACCACCGAGCCGCGCTCCCGCACGCGCCGAAAGATTTATCCCTGGGTAGTTGGCTGAGTTTCTAACGAGAGCCAAGACGGATGCTCCACTCACCAGTTAATAGGCTGGGTCTTGGATTAGTCACACTAACTGGCATCAGTGCACTGATTTTCTTTTTATTGCACATTATAACTCACGCCTGGGGAGGCAAGATAGAGAGGAGTCTCGCGGCACCGGGAAGATACGGCTCCAGACGGTTGTTCGGTGCTCGCCGCCGAGGATTTGCCGCTTCCCGGCTGCCACGAGTGGATGGCGGGGAGGGCTTGGTGCCCCAAACCAGGGACCCTCGTGGAAGGGGGAGATGGGGGTGAGGAGGGAGGGGAGGGCGTGGGCGGGATGCTGAGTTTGAGCATCCCGCCTGGGGTGCTGTGCCTCTTCGCCTCCCGGGGAGGGAGGGACGTGGCACCGCGCCACTGCGGTGGAGCCCCCATTGCGTCTCCCACTGCTCCTCCCCTTGGGTTTTGGTGTTGGGCCAGACATTTAGGGGCTGGGGGGCTCCTCCATCATCTCCTGCCCGGGGAGCAGCAGGATCCTGGTGGCCACAGGGCCGGGAGAAATCTTGGACCACAAATCCCCATCCCAGCCGGCCTGGACACGGCAGAACGTGGCTCGATGGGTGCCCATTGCATGGGTGTGAGGGTGCTGGGGTGCATCTCCAGCACCCATCCATCTCCAGTTCAGGGGTGGAAATCCCAGCTCGGTGGGGCTGGAGGAGCCGGGCAGGAGCAGGCAGCAGCTCCGCACGCTCATGCTAAGCTGTTATCTCCCCATCTAGTGACCGCAGCACGCATAGCAGGGCGCGCCGCACCGCAGATTATTTGGGATGCTCCCAAATTATTCAGGAGCCAAATAAACACCGGATGGAACGAGAGCTCCCGGAAAATGCCCGCCTCCCCCCAAAACCAAAACGTTTTGGGTGGGCAGCTTGGATGCGCCGCCAACCAAAAGCCGTGCAAAGGCGGGGGTCGTGTCCCTTGCGTGTCCCCAGCGCGTCCCCAAACCGGGCGACGCACGGGGCACCCTGGGGCGTCCCCACCCCAGGAGGCCTCGAGCGCCAGGCGGCTCTGACCGCAGCCGCCCTGGGGTTTTTCCTCTGCTCGCCCCGCTCAGCAGCTGGCTGTGATTTACGGCTCTTGCCGAAACGCTGCCACGTGGCCGAGCTCCCGTGGGCGCCCGCCCTGAGCCCCCGAAATCCTGCCGGAGGCCGATGGGATGCGCGTGGGGGATTTTTTTGGGTTTGATTTTTTTTTTCACATGCAAATGCTTTTTTTTTGGCTTTAAAAAGCAAGCAAGCAAGCAAGCAAAAAAAAAAAGGAAAAATTTGCTTTGTTGCAAGGTTTGCTTCTGTATCTGGAGAGCGCGGCTGGGCTGGAGATGCACCCGCCGACGCTGGGCACCCTGGGCACCCAAGTGAACCCTGATTTTGGATTTTTTCACCCCAATTTTTCCCCTTTAGGGTGACATGGTGTTCGAGGGAACATTTTTCCTCTGGCTTGCTTCATGCCAGCCTGCTTCGGTGATGCTTGGGCCTGGCCTCCCCATCCCCCAGCCCATCACCGGGGCATCAGGGCACCTTCTTCCCCCCTCAAACCCAACCCTTGACTCTCTCTCCAGACAACCCCGAGCCTCCCCCTTCCCTTTCCGACCCCCTGTGATATTTCAAGCTTTACACCCCAAGACACAAAGGCTCCAGCTCTCCCTGAACACAATGCGACTGCCGATGTCGATGATTCACAAATCTTTTTTTTTTTTCCCAGATGCTTCCATGACTTTCCCAACCTTTCCAGAGGCAAAACGCGGACGATAATTGTTTTCATGCAAATTAAAGCCAATTAAACCAAGACAGAGTTTACTGGAAGGCGAGACGGACTTTCTGAGGAGCGAAACCTGTTTGGATTTCATCACGGCTTTAATTACAGGTTGACACGGGGGTGATTGCGCGGCCGCGACTTGGGCGCACGTTGGCTTCTTTTTCATTTTTTTGGGGGGTTTTTATTTATTTTGGTGCAAAAAGGTGAAGCCACAGGACTTCTCCTGCCTGCTTGCTGCAGGAGGGATCCATCCCAGCTGCAAACGCAGGGTGGGGGCAGCATCTGGCCCCGCTTGGGGCAGGCCGGGAATCTTGGGGCCGTCTTTTGGCAGGAATGCCGAAATCGCGGGAGCGAGGAGGGGGGTAATTGCTTTGCAGGCTCCGGAGCCTCACGGAGCCCCAAAGGGAAGCAGAACCTTGCCGACGCAGCCACAAAATATGCAGGGAACAAGCCGCGACAGGCCGAGCCGCCCAGGCTCCAGCCGCCCGCTGCGCCTGGCTCGCCCCGGCTCCGCTTGGGATGGAGCGCAAGGAGAAACGTGCTCTCCTTGCATTTTTTCTCCAATTTTTTTTTTTTTTTTTTTTGCCTTCCCTTTGGCATCCCCATGCAATTCTTGCAAAGAATTGCCCGGCAGAGCTGGTGGAGAGGTTGGGGAGAAGCCGGTGCAGAGGTCTGGGCTCGGCTTTGCTGCGGCGTTGGGTGCTCCCGCGGCGCAAGAGCTGGGATGTTCCCAAGGCTGGGCTGGTCCTGCGAGACGAGAGCGCGGCTGGGATGCGGATGTCCGGTGGTGCAAGGGCAAAATCAAGACTGGGACGCTCCCCCGGTGCAAAGCAGGGCTGCAGTGTGGATGCTCCCTTGGTGCAAAAGCAAAATGGACGCAGGGAGGTTCCCCCAACGCAAAAATCGAGTTGAGGTGGGGATGCTCCTGAGATGCAAGAGCCAAATCCAGACGGGGATGCTCCCGTGGTGCAAGACCAAGTAGAGATGCTCCCCCCATGCGAAAGCAAATCCAAGGCAGGGATGTGCCCCCGTACAAAAGGTCTCGCCCCAGCCCCGTGGGCTCTCTGCACCCCCAGCCAGCGCCCGCCGCCTCCCCCCTGTCCCAGCATTTCCACACAGAGATTTTTTTCCCCGCGTGCCCTCGCGCGTTTTCCCTCGTCCCGGCCGCTCTGGAAGGCGTACAAAGGAGCCCAAGCCGCCGCGCAGCCCGAAACGCCGGCGCGGAGGCAAGCTGGGGCTGGCAGAGCGCAGACGGGAGGCGGCTGCCCAGAAAATGCACCCTGGAGAGGTAAAACCCTCGCGGATTATGCAAACCCTCCGCCGCCGCCTTTCCACCCAGCGCCCTGACAAACCCCGCTCCCTCCTTGCCCGCAGCGAGTCGTTTTCCTTTTGATCAGCAAATAAAACATAATTAGTTGGGTTTTTCTTTTTTTTTTTCTATCTTTTTTTTTTTTTCACCGTCAGCACAGAGACTGATGGGGGGGAGGGTTCATTTTTAATTTTCATTTTCCCCCTTTTCTTCTCTTCTCCACCCAAACCAGCTGGTTCCTGCGTCCCACTGGCGACGCTCCTCTGCAAACGGCGGAGGATTTGGCAGGATTTGGCCCTTCGGAGCGTGCCTGCGGCAGGATTCGGCCAGGCTGCGGAGCACTGTCGGCTGAGATTGCCTCCCTGGGGCTCACTGCCTTCTGCTTGGCTTCTCGAGCGTCTAATATGAGGTTGTGCTGCAGCCCTCTGCAGAGGTGCAGCATCTCCCCTTTTCTCAGCTGCCTCATTTGGGATAATTTAGAGGTTTTTTTTTCTCCTTGCTGTTAACATGGCTGAGAATTGGCCGAATTACGTTCAATTTTAGCGAGGGATGAGCTGCCTGCAAAAATAATTGCTCAAAGTGTTAAGAAATGTTCTGCAATCAGAGCCGGGAGGGTGCTGGGTGCTGTGAGGGTCCCATGGGTGCCCATGATGGCGGGATGCCGGCGGCACCCCCGCTGCGAGCAGGGACACGCAGGGCTGCGGATGAGCAGACGTAACGCTCCCCCTGTCGAAGCCCAGCTGGAAAACCGGGATCCATCGGAGCTGCCGCAGAGCCAGGGGCGAAAAGGGAGCGGGGAAGAAGGGGTTCACCCCCCCAAAACCTCATCGTCTCCGCCGTGACGGGCCGGATTGGTCTCCGCCGCGCTCTTTGCGAGCTCGGGGAAGGAAAAAGCTGAGTTGCAAAAATGCCACTCGACCCCGGAGGCTTCGCCGAGGCGTTTGGGCACCCCCCAAATTTGCGGCATTTCGGCTCTGCCTCGTCTCATCGGTGTTTTCCCCTAAAGAAATAAAGCTCTGGGGAGGGGCGTGACCCCGCGGGAGCGGATTCAGGGCAGGGAAGAGTGGCTGGGGGGGGTGCCAGGCTGGAAAAGGGGCATTATTTCGGCTTTCGGGGTGCCCTGAGGGACGCAGGGCTCTTTCTCCACCACCTTGGGGTCCCCATGTCTGTATTTGTGCAGCCCCACAGCTTGCATTTCATTCCCAATTACTCTTTTTCCCTTAATACAACCATTTATTTGGTTTTTTGACCCAGGCAAGCCACCCTGCGGCGGCCGACCCTGGGGAAGGGGATCCTGACCCTCTGCCACCGCCACGGTCCCCTTCCCCAGCCCCCTCCCAGTTCCCCAGTGGGGGGACTGGGTGTGTCCCCAGCCTTTCCCGCGGGGGACGTTTTTCACCGCCTCATCTCGAAGAAGAAACCTCTCTGTGGTGAATCCCTCTTCACCGCGACGCCGTTGCCCCGTCGGCGGGGAGCGTCTCGTTTCCTACGTGAATTTATTTACCTGCGGCTCCCCGGCCGGATTGAAGAGCCCTGGGCGAACCGCTCCTTTCTCCCCGCGCGGCTGTTTATAGACGAGGATATTTATAAACAAGCCAGAAATGCTCCAAACCGATCGAATAACCCGTAAAAAAAAAAATAAGATTTGCAAGGTGGAGGTGGCGAGGGGGGGAGAAAAGCCCACCGAGGTCCGCAGCGGCGTGGAGCATCTTGCGGCCGCGGGGCGTCAGGGGGTGGGGGGTTCCTCCTTTTTCCCAAGGGATTTGGCTCTTCAGGTTGGAAAATGATGGTTTTCCACCCAAAAATACCCCCAAAGGGTCTCAGCGGCTCTTGGGTATGGGTGTCGCTCTGTGTGGCTCCTGAAAGCTGAGCGGTGGCCACCAAAACCCCTCTTCTGCCACCTCACCGAGCCCAAAAGGGCAAGTTTCACCCCAAACGACGCCCCGGGGTGCAGCGGCTGAGCCGATGGTTGGAGTCGCACCAAAAGGAGCGCAGAATGGAAAATGGGGCAATTCTCCGGGGTTTTGGGTCACTGCTGACCAGGGCGATGGGAACGGGCTGGTTCATCCGTCCATCCCATCGCGTAGAGGTGTCCGGGGCCGGCACCGGACTGGACGGATGGGGATGAGTTTGTGCTTGGGTTAAATCCCCTCTGGTTACACCAGGCGCACAAAATCCCACAAATCTCCCTAAAATGGGGCAAAACCCATGGATTTAGGGGAAAAAAATTGCCACAGGGAGCCCTGAGCCAGCCAGCCCTTGGCAGCAAAATCAGCAAGAGCCATGCGAGGATTTCAGAGCAGGAAAAAAAAAAAACTAAAAACACCTCTTTTTTTTTTTTTCATTTCTTTTTAATTTTATTAGCTTTTTTTTTTTTTTTTTTTTTCCCAAAAGCGGCAGCTTTTCAAGCGGAACGCAGCCAAGGCGGTTTTTCTCCGGGGGCAAATAAATAAAGCGGAATGAAACCTGCGGGAAGGAGCGTCTCCTGACCTTTTCAAAGACAATTAAAATCCTGACGGAAACGGTGTTTTAAGGAGAATAATCAACGCTTTGCATGAAAAAAAATAATAAAATCAGGGTTTTTTTTTGCCCAAGGAGGGTTTTTTTCTTTCGCCAGCTGAAAGGGTGCAGCGAGCGGTGCTGGTTTACGGGGAAATAAGCAGGGATTTGGGTGCGTTGGCACCTGCCGACGGTAATTGGGCGCAGCGCGGGAGCTGGAGATTTCCCCCGGCGTTTTTCGGAGGCGATAACGGGTTTTGAGGTGGGGGATTTCTGCCCGGTTGCTCTTTATTCCCCCTCCTTCCCCACCCCTGCAGCCTTGCTCAGGTTTATAGAGCATCTCTGCGGTGCTCATTACCACCGTATCTGTTCTTTCAGACTATTTTAACTTTTTTTTTTATTTTATTATTTGATTTTACGACTCTTTTTTTTTTTTTTCTCCCAGGTAATACTAAAAAAAAAAAAAAAAAAAAGCACATCCCGCAGCCCCTTTGCCTGGAGGGATCCGATATAAAATACAGAACAATTTGTCAGTTACAACAGGAAATAAAAATGATATATTAGAGGGACGGAGCCAACCTCCACCCTGCTCCCATCGGCAAAAGGTTTCACCTCCTCTTGTCGTGAGAAGCAGAAATGCCGGCTAAGAAAAAAAAAAGGCTGGAGAAAATACACTTTTGGGTGAATATTTGGGATTTTTGGTGGTTTTCCAGGCTGGGGAATGTAAAGTCATTTGCAGTAGGGATTTTTAAGCGTGGAAAAATAACCCAAAAACCAGCGGCCAGACCCTGAGAGGCTTCAAAAGCTGCTGGGGCAAAATCTAGGACCCAAAAATATCCTTTAATTTTCTTTTCATCCATAGAAAATGCGGATTTGGGGGCTGAAAATACCCCGTGGGGGTCAAGGCTCCTCTAACCAGACCTGAACCCCCGGCCAAATTTTTTGAAGTGTTCCACCTCGAGGCTGAAAATGGCCAAATTTGGGGTTTCTTCACCAAAAATGAGTTTTCTCTGTGGGAAGCGGTGCTTCCAAGAAAACCAGCCTGCCCCAA
The DNA here is from genome assembly GCF_036417535.1 of Chlamydotis macqueenii. Lineage (NCBI taxonomy): Eukaryota > Metazoa > Chordata > Aves > Otidiformes > Otididae > Chlamydotis > Chlamydotis macqueenii. The sequence continues at coordinate 879,530 of NC_141584.1, read as the reverse complement.
AACGAGGCAGAGGGAAAAAAAAACGGTTGGAAAATGATGGGAAGAAATGCTATTTCGCCGTCATCCTCCTGGGTTTTTCGATCTCGGCGTCTTCCCGGGAGCGTGGCTGCGGGAGGTGCTGGAGAGGAGCTGGTGCGAGGACACAAGGTTGGGATTTTTGGGGAGAAAATGGAAAGTCCTGATCCCGGGAGACGGAGCCAGGCGTCCTGCCCAAAATAGGCCTCGCCTGCGCCCAGGGAGCACCCATGGGAGATGGTGGGGGGTGGGAAGCCCCCGTGACACCTCCCAGGAGCCGCTGCCAACGAGTTTGGGCAAAACGGGATTGAATTCGAAGCTTCGGGAGGAACCGGGATCTCTGGGCCGTCCCGGCACCCGTGCCGTGGTGGTGGCCACTCCGTGGGCCGAGCAGCCGTTCAGAAGCTCTTCTCTGCTGTATTTTTGGGGGTTTCTCACCCAAATTGAGCCTGTTGGCCGTTTGCTCTGTGGGGAGACGTGAACTGGGGGGCAGAGGTGGCTGGCACCCATCACCGCGGTGTCTGGGCCGCATCCCAAAGGCCTAAACCCGAGGCGGAACCGCGGTCCTGGCCCTTCGCGCCCCCATGTCCCCGCCGTCTCTGACCCCGTTTTCCTGGGAAAGCTGCAGGAAAAGGAAAAAAAAAATGTTAAAAAGCCCAGGATTTGGGAGAGCGAGGCGGACAAAGGGCTGCGGCGGGAAACAAAGCGCTGGCAGGAGGCGGACGTCTCCCGAGGAGCTGGCGACAGTAAATCACCGCCGCGCCGGGGCGGCCGCCATCGCCGGGGCTGGAAGCGCAGGGGACAATTGGGGACACGCCGGAGCGGTGTCACCCCCCTGCAAAAGCACCCGCGCTCCCCGGGCTGGGGGGGCTGCGGCGTCGCACACCCCTGGGTGGGGTTTGGTCCCTGTCCCGGTGGCGCTGGGGGACAGAGAGATTAATGATCAATGAGTAATGATTAATGATTAGTACCGATCCGTGCGTCCTGGTCTGGGATGTGTCTTTCCCTCGCCTCCCTGCCCCAGCTGGTTCAGCTCACTGATCCTGCAGGAAACTGGTCGGAAACTGGGATGGGGTGAAATGACCGGATAAGGATGGGGGGGACTGGGAGGCTCAAATCCACTGGGATAAGGATGGGGGGGGACTGGGACGCTCAAATCCACTGGGATAAGGATGGGGGGGACTGGGACGCTCAAATCCACTGGGATAAGGATGGTGGGGGCTAGGAGGCTCAAATCCACTGGGATAAGGATGGGGGGGGGCTAGGAGGCTCAAATCCACTGGGATAAGGATGGGGGGGACTGGGAGGCTCAAATCCACTGGGATAAGGATGGGGGGGGGCTAGGAGGCTCAAATCCACTGGGATAAGGATGGGGGGGACTGGGAGGCTCAAATCCACTGGGATAAGGATGGGGGGGACTGGGACGCTCAGCCCTGCCAGCCCGGGACACCCCTGACACCGTAATCCGGATTTTGCCACCCAAATGGGGAAGTCGCCCACCTGGTGTGGGTGCTGGGGCAGCCCCCAGTGCTGGCCTGGGCCGTGCGGGGAGGGGAGGGCATGGACCGGCGGGATGGAGGGGGAGGGCGGGGGGAGAGGGGCTGGGTGAGTGGAAAGGAGAGACGGAGAGCGAGGATGGGCAGTGGGATGGGAGGGACGGAGGGATGGGAAGGATGGAGGGGTGGGAAGGATGGAGGGATGGATTGGAAGGACGGATGGATAAGAATAGACAGAAAAGATGGATAAACGGACGGAAAGGACAGACAGACGGCTGGGTGGGCTAGATGGATGGAAAGGATGGGTGGAGAGAAAGGATGGAGAGATGGAAAGGAGAGAGAAGGGATAAGTGGATCGAAAGGAAAGACAGAAAGATAGAGGAGGAAGGGTGTGGGGTGAGGAGGAAGGGTGTGGGGCGAGGAGGAAGGGTGTGGGGTGAGGAGGAAGGATGGGTGGACAGAAAGGACAGACAGACAGATAGAGAAGACAGACGTGGCGAGGAAGGAGTGACAGGGAGGATACAGGGGTAGGAGGGCTGCAGGGATAAGGAGAGATGGAAGGAAAGGAGAGAAAGACAGAGAGGCAGGAAGGAAACGTAGGGAGGAAGGACAGACGGAGAGGAAGGACGGACAGGAGAGGAAGGACGGACGGCGGCCAGAAGGATTCCTCTCTCCTCAGGGACCTCCTTGGGCTTCTCCTTCCTCCCCAGCCCCCTCTTCTTCACCTTGGCCTCAATGGCTCCCACGTCAGCCCGGCCACAGCGCCTGGACCCCTCACACCTCCCGCATCCCATCCCTGTCCCACCCCGTCCCCATCCTTGTCCCTGTCCCAGTCCCCATCCCCATTCCTGTCCCATCCCAGTCCCATCCCAGTCCCATCCCTGTCCCCGCCGGGGTACACCGTTGCACAACAGCGGGCCCGTGCCGCTCTCCTCCGCCCGCACCATCCCCCGCCAGCCACGCTCCTGCCTTCGCCTTTTTGATTTTCTGCTTGGATTTCAAAGGCGCCGCGCGCCCGCCTGCATACAAATGGCGGCTGCCCCCCCGCCGGAGAGCCGCAGAGCAGAGATGGGGTTTTTTTGGTTGCCCGTTGCCATGGAAACCATCCCTCCGCTGCTCTTCAACTTCCCGAGCATCCCTGGCCAAGGTGGTGGGCGTTGGGCTGGGGAGCGGTCCCCGGGCTACCTGGCGGGGACGGGCGAGGATGCGCCGCGCGCCGGGGGCCGACTGGGGACCCCAGGGCAGCCCCCCACCCCTGGGGGACCCCAGGGCAGCCCCCCGCCCCTGTTGTCCCCGACACAACCTTCACCTTGACCTTGGGCGTCTCCCACCCCGGGGATGAGAAACGGGGTTCAGGGCGGAGCGGACCCCCGCGGCGTTCCCGGAGGATCAGGCCCTCGCGGGGTTTAGGAGACAGGCCGCGGCCTGGGGCCCTGCTCCCTATTTTCCCCTTTTTTTGCCCAAAATGAATCTCCCCGGCCATTTTGCAGCTCTGCCCGTGCCGGCTTTACGACCTCAGAATCCTGATGTTCGGCACCGAAAAATCGGCCGCGGAGCCGGGGGAGCTCGGGTTTTATCGGCTTCGGGGCTCAGGCAGCGCCGCGTCCTCCTGACCTTGATGTTAGCAGGATTTTTTTTTGGGGGGGGGGATCATTTCCAGCCCCAAAATGCAGCTCCCGACTCCGAGGCGGCTTCATCCCCGTTAACCCACACCCGAGTTTCAGCTCCGGGTGGGAAAAGTGGGAGAGACGGACGGAGCTGCCTCCCCGCCCCGGGTTTGCGCGTGGGGAAACTGAGGCACGGGAGGGGGGGGATGTTGCTGCTGGTCTCCCCGGGGCAGAACCGGGGGCCGAATTTGTCCCCTTCCCAGCGCGGGGCTGTCCCCCCTCTGCCCCCCCGCCCCGCCGCTGCCGACCCCGGCGTTGATTTAATGGGCTGTAATGGGAATGAAAATGGAGCGGCTTTAATGGGTTTCCTTCTCGTTTAAATATTCATTTTCCAGCCGCTCTCCCCCCGCTTTTGTGGCCGGCGCTGGTGGAACGAATCCCAGTTCCCAGCCGGCTTTTGCCCTTTTCCAGCTTTTCTCAACAGAATCTGGGAGGCAGGGAGGACAAAAAAAAAAAAAAAAAAAGCAGAGTTCACCGATTTGGTGGAATTTTGGGGGAATGAGGCAAAAGAGGCAAAGAGCTGGTGTGACCCTGTGCAGGACAGCGCGGCGAGCACAACCTTTATTAGCCATCAGAGAATCCACTGCGGCTGGGTAGCAGGGGGGTTGCGCTGTGCCTGAGGTCACTGGTTTTTTTGGGGGGGGGATGGTGGGATGACGGGGAGTCTCGCCGAGCCCTTAGCCCCCCGCGGACCCCGCCCCGGGGGGGTGCCGGGCCCTGGGGTGGTCCCGGGTGGGGGTGGCCACCTCGCTGCGCTCCTGGGCGAGCCCGGAGGGTGGAGCAATTGTCCCGAAAACGGGAATCGCTGGCCCGAGCTGCCCCCTCCCCATTTCGGGGGGCTGGCTCTGTCCTGCGCCGGGTCCTTGGGTGCCCCCCGAGCACCCCTGGGTGCCCCGGATCCCGTCCCGCGTGGCTTCCCTGTGGGGTACCCACGGGTGCCTCTGTCCCGTCCCGTGACCCACAGCCCCACCCATGACCCCCTGCACTGGCCTGTGGTTCTTCTTCCCAGCCTGGAATCTCATCCCATCCCACCCCACCCCACCCCATCCCATCGCATCCCACCCCATCCCACTCCATCCCACCCCACCCCATCCCATCCCACCCCATCCCTCCCCATCCCACTCCACCCCACCCCATCCCACCCCATCCCACCCCATCCCAGCCCCGATTTTCCCAACCTATGACCCATTTGCCCACCCTGTGACCCAGCCCACTCCACATTCCACCACCCCTCCCCACAACCACCACCCCTCCCCATGTCCCGCCACCCCTCCCCATGTCCCACCACCCCATCCCATGTCCCACCACCCCATCCCGTGTCCCACCACCCCATCCCATGTCCCACCACCCCTCCCCATGTCCCACCACCCCATCCCGTGTCCCACCACCCCATCCCATGTCCCACCACCCCATCCCGTGTCCCACCACCCCATCCCATGTCCCACCACCCCTCCCCATGTCCCGCCACCCCATCCCATGTCCCACCACCCCATCCCGTGTCCCACCACCCCATCCCGTGTCCCACCACCCCATCCCACATCCCACCACCCCATCCTGTGTCCCACCACCCCATCCCGTGTCCCACCACCCCATCCCACATCCCACCACCCCATCCCACGTCCACCACCCCATCCCATGACCACCACCCCATCCCGTGTCCCACCACCCCATCCCACGTCCACCACCCCATCCCGTGTCCCACCACCCCATCCCACGTCCCACCACCCCATCCCACATCCCACCACCCCATCCCATGTCCCACCACCCCATCCCATGTCCCACCACCCCATCCCATGTCCCACCACCCCATCCCACGTCCACCACCCCATCCCGTGTCCCACCACCCCATCCCACGTCCACCACCCCATCCCGTGTCCCACCACCCCATCCCGTGTCCCACCACCCCATCCCACATCCCACCACCCCATCCCGTGTCCCACCACCCCATCCCACGTCCCACCACCCCATCCCACGTCCCACCATCCCATCCCGTGTCCCACCACCCCATCCCACGTCCCACCACCCCATCCCACGTCCCACCATCCCATCCCGTGTCCCACCACCCCATCCCATGTCCCACCACCCCATCCCACGTCCCACCACCCCATCCCACGTCCCACCACCCCGTCCCGTTGGTCCCCACCCATGCCTGGACTCATCAACCCCCATCTTCTCTCCACCCCCAACACCCTGTTGGGGATGGGGGGTCCAGACGTGGAGGGACAACGGAGGGAGGAAAAAAAATCCCGGTTGAGGTGGAAACCCGTACGGAGAAGGGGAAAATATGAAAATCGTGGAAGAGCCGAAGACCTCGCAGGCGGGGCGCTGCTGGTCCCCGCGCCGCTCGTTCCGAGACCTTCGGCGGGAGAACAAAGGACCGGCGGAAAATATTGGGAGAAAGCCGCCGGATTGATTCGCGGCGTCCCCCCCCGGTCCTTTGTCGCAGGTTTGCGGGGGGGCGCGGGCGGGGAGCTTCGTGCCCGTAAATCACCGCTCCTCACTGCGCTGCGGGAATTGGGGCCCCTAACGTGCTCACCGCCCCCCCCCCACCAGCACCCCGACACCCAACGGGGGGCACCCAAGGGCGGGGTGGGGCCTTATGGGGGGTGTTTGGGGGGGGGGGGGCAGTTTCTGCAGGGGCGCTTTCGGGGCTGCGCAGGGTCCTGGCCGCAGGATGGGGGTGCGTGGAAAATGGGGGGGCGCGGGGGGGGTCGTAGCTGCTCCCCACAGGCTCTGCCCGCAGCCGGTGGCCTTTCCCGGCTCTGCCCCCCCCCCCCGCATTCTTCCCGCCTTCCCCCCCCCCCCCCCAATCTTTTATTACTTTCTATTTTTTTTACGCTCTCCGGCGCGCCGCTGCGGGGATTTTATTTTCTGTGGCGTGGTGGTGCAGTGCAGAGGGCGGGCGAGGGAAAATCCCGAGCCCCCGCCGCCCCCCCGCCGCCCCCCAGGGACCCCCCAAACCCCCCCTTCCCACCCCCAAAATGAGAAGCACGGCTCTGCCGGGCCGCGGTTTGGGGGAAAACCCAGCGGATTTTGGCTCGTCGTGTGAGCCCCCGCGTGCACCCCCCCCCCCCCCGGCCGTACATCGTGAGGTTGCAGCGCCACGTGTGCGCACACGCGTGTGCGCGCGCGCACATGTGCACGCCCACGTGCCCGTCTGCACACCGTAGGCCGTGCACACACGTGTACATTGTGCACACGCTCACACGCGTGGTGCCGGTGCGCACACACACATGCACACACGCGTGCCTGTGTATACACGCACAAATGCACACGCGTGCCTGTGTGTGCTGTGTGTGCCCAATCAGCACGCACCCGCACGTGAACTCACACACGCGCACCTGTGCACGCACACACGTACACACGCTCCCCAAACACACGTTGGCGCTCACACGCACACCCACGTGTCAGCTTGCACGTATGTGTGCAAGTGCTGGCACATACGTGCAAACAGGGATATGCACACGCACACACAAGGATACACACGCACAGACCCGTGTGCACACACACCACACAGGCGTGTGCAACATATATACACGCAAACACGTGCACATGCATGTGCACACACATGCACACACACGTGTGCACACACATCCCACATCCCTGCTCTGGCTCTGCGGTTGCCCCGGCAACCGTCGCCATGGAGCCCACAGCATCCCCAGCCCCCGCTGTGACCCCCTGCATGTGGGGGTCGCACTCACACGGGGTGGGGGGGTCACACTCACACGGGGGGGCGTCACGCGTGCACGAGAGAAATGGAGGAGAAAGGGAAGAGGAAATGCGCAAAAAAGGGAAAGGAAAAGGAAAAGGGAAGAAGGGGAGAACCAAATTCTGCGTTTTTAGGGCTGAAAAGCAACAAATCCCCGTTTCCCCCGCGTGTGACGAGCTGTCCGGTCTCAGCCTCCCGTCCCGCTGCCGGCACACGCGTGTTTGGGGTGGGGAGCGGGGCTTCTGCCCCACTTTGAGGGGGTCTGGCCCCAGATTTTGCCCTCCTTCCCTGGTGCGCCGGGGAAAGCGGGGTTTTCTGCTTGGAGCCTGGGGTTATTGCCCAAAAGTGGCAGTTTTTGACCCAAAACGCAGCCCGGCTCTCCCGGCGCTGCTGGGAAGGGGCCGGGGTTTGGGCGGGGAGATGGCCCAGTTTGGGGGGGTTTGGCCCCAGATTTCCCCTGGTACCCGGCCACGATCGGGCGGGGCAGGGTGAAATGGCTGGATTGGCCCGGAAGCCCAATAAGCTTCTTGTGATTGGTCCAGGGGGGCTGCTGACATCATCGCCTCGCTTAGCGAACTGATGACATCACAGAGGCAAGCAGTGACGTCACCGGACACCGCAGCGGTGCCGCTGGCTTTGCTGGCGGGGTGGCCCCAGCAGCCCAGGAAAGGCTGAGACGTTTGGCAGCGCCGCTAAGGTCCAGGATCTTGGGGGGGGTCCCTGGGGGTCCCCGGGACGGCGGAGCCAAGACCCATCCCCAGGTCCGAGGTGCTGTCACCTGACGCCTGACGTGACCCCGGGTCCAAGATGCTCTTTGGACGTCCAAGATGCCGTCCCTCACCCCAAGACGCCGTCCTCCCTCCCCAGATGTCGTTCCCAGGTCCAAGACCCCGTCCCCTGACCCAGGACCCCATCCCTTGACCCAGGACCCCATCCCTTGATCCAAGACCCCATCCCCTGATCCAGGACCCCATCCCCTGACCCAAGACCCCGTCCCCTGACCCAGGACCCCATCCCCTGATCCAAGACCCCATCCCTTGACCCAGGACCCCATCCCCTGATCCAGGACCCCATCCCCTGACCCAAGGCCCCATCCCCTGACCCAGGACCCCATCCCCTGACCCAAGGCCCCATCCCCTGACCCAGGACCCCATCCCCTGACCCAAGGCCCCATCCCCTGACCCAGGAGCCCATCCCTTGACCCAGGACCCCATCCCTTGATCCAAGACCCCATCCCCTGATCCAAGACCCAATCCCCTGACCCAGGATTCCATCCCTTGACCCAGGACCCCATCCCCTGATCCAAGACCCCATCCCTTGACCCAGGATTCCATCCGTTGACCCAGGACCCCATCCCCTGATCCAGGACCCCATCCCCTGACCCAGGATTCCATCCGTTGACCCAGGACCCCATCCCCTGATCCAAGACCCCATCCCCTGACCCAAGACCCCATCCCCTGACCCAGGAGCCCATCCCTTGACCCAAGACCCCATCCCCTGATCCAAGACCCCATCCCCTGACCCAAGACCCTGTCCCCTGACCCAGGACCCCATCCCCCAAGCCAGGACATGTCCCCTGGTCCAAGACGTGGTTCCCTACCAGAGCCACCGCCCCCTGGTCTGGGACGCTGTCCTTTGACCCGAGACACGTCCCCACCTCCGAGACACCTTCCCAAGATGCCAACCCCAGGTCTAAGACGTGGTCCTCAACCTGAGAGCCCACCCCCAGGTCCAAGACACCGGCCCCAAGTCGTGTCCCCGGGTGCAAGAGACCGTCCCTGACCCTGGACCTGTCCCCGTGTCCTAGACGCCGTCCCCAGCCCGAGGCACGTCCCCGGGCAGGAGACGCTGGAGAGCCGAGGGGCAGGCGGGGAGGCAGGAGAGCGGCGGCGGGGGTTTGGAGGGCAGGGAGGAGCCCCAGGATGACGCAGAAAAGCCAAATTCTTCACTTTCCAACAGCAAAACCCCTCCGGAAAGCGGCACCGTCACCCCAGCACAACCCCATACCTGCCACCGGAGAATCCCCACCGGGTCAGCACGGGCTGAGCCAGCCCTGGGTTCTCATCACCTTCCTGCCAACCCTTCTCAGGGGGATTGAAACAAGCCCCCAGCCCCCGATAAATGGCCGTCCTCTGCCCGCGGCGCGGCCAGCGGCTCCGGCGTCGCGGCCGGACAGACGATATCCATAATCCTGCCGCGCTGTCGGAGTAAATCTCGCGGCTCTCCCGGCATCGCCGAGACCCCAATAAATATCTCCATTTCCCACTGTCCGGGAGGGAAGATCCGATCAGCTTTTAAATGTCAGACGTAAAGTAAAGTTTGTCATAAAAGAGCTTGTAAAAAAAGGGGAAAAAAAAAAAAAAAAAAAAAGAAAAAGGAAAAAGAAAAAAAGAAAATTTCCCGTCGGGCTGGGAGCCGGAGCGGGGCGCAGCGGCGCGAAGGCGCTGGGGACGTTCCGGGTGGCCCGATGCCGTCGGGGGTGGGGGCAGCCGTTTGGGGGGGGACGCGTTTTGACCCCCGTTCACCCCAAAAAATGTGAAGGTCTCCCGCTCAGGCCCCTCCGCGCGGCGCGGGTTGATGGATGGTGACCCCCCCGATCCAGCTGTGGGTGTGAGTAACCCCCCCCCCCGATCCAGCTGTGGGTGTGAGTGACCCCCCCCCAATCCAGCTGTGGGTGTGATGTGATCCCTAGGATCCAGCTGTGGGTGCGATGGTGACCCCCCCCCGATCCAGCTGTGGGTGTGGCTGTGACCCCCCCCGATCCAGCTGTGGGTGTGAGTGACCCCCCCAATCCAGCTGTGGGTGTGATGTGATCCCTAGGATCCAGCTGTGGGTGCGATGGTGACCCCCCCCCCCCGATCCAGCTGTGGGTGTGAGTGACCCCCCCCAATCCAGCTGTGGGTGTGAGTGACCCCCCCTCCAGTCCAGCTGTGGGCGTGAGTGATCCCCCCCCCGATCCAGCTGTGGGTGTGAGTGACCCCCCCCCCGATCCAGCTGTGGGTGTGAGTAACCCCCCCCCGATCCAGCTGTGGGTGTGAGTGACCCCCCCAATCCAGCTGTGGGTGTGAGTGACCCCCCCTCCAGTCCAGCTGTGGGTGTGAGTGACCCCCCCCGATCCAGCTGTGGGTGTGAGTAACCCCCCCCGATCCAGCTGTGGGTGTGAGTGACCCCCCCCCCGATCCAGCTGTGGGTGTGAGTGACCCCCCCCGATCCAGCTGTGGGTGTGAGTGACCCCCCCCGATCCAGCTGTGGATGTGACAGTAGCTCCCTCAATCCAGCTGTGGGTGACCCCCCCCCGATCCAGCTGTGGGTGTGAGTGACCCCCCCCCCCGATCCAGCTGTGGGTGTGGCTGTGACCCCCCCCGATCCAGCTGTGGGTGTGAGTGACCCCCCCCGATCCAGCTGTGGATGTGACAGTAGCTCCCTCAATCCAGCTGTGGGTGACCCCCCCCCAATCCAGCTGTGGGTGTGAGTGACCCCCCCCGATCCAGCTGTGGATGTGACAGTAGCTCCCTCAATCCAGCTGTGGGTGACCCCCCCCATGACCCAGCTGCGGGTGTGGCTGTGACCCCCCCGCGCCCACCCCTGCACCCCCTCACGCACCCATAACCCCCCCACGTGCACCCCCCTCCACCCCCCTCCCCAATCCGCCCCCCGAGCCCCACTGGTGCCTCAGTTTCCCCACCCAGCACCGAGCCCCTCCCCACCCCAACTCCCCCCCCCAAAAGTGGGGACCCCCCCCACGCCCCCCCCGAGGGGCGGCCGCCGTCACGCCACGGCGGCTCCGCAAATCCCGGTGTCACGCGCAAGGTCAAAGCCGTTCCGGGGACATTAAAGTGATATTAAATCGATATTAAAATGATATTAAATTGATATTAAAATGATATTAAACCCAGCAGAGCTCGGGGGGGGGAGAAGGGGGGGTCAGGGGGCCTCTCATGGACCGCCCCCCCCCCCCCCCCCCCGGCGGTTTTGGAGGCGCGCGCAGAAATTCAAATTTTGGTTCAGGTCAGCCGGGGGCTAAATCAGGGAATTAAAAATAAAATAAAGTAAAATAAAATAAAATAAAATAAAGTAAAATAAAATAAAATAAAATAAAGTAAAATAAAATAAAATAAAATAAAGTAAAATAAAATAAAATAAAGTAAAATAAAAAAATTAAATTAAATTAAATTAAATTAAAATAAAATAAAGTAAAATAAAATAAAATAAAGTAAAATAAAATAAAGTAAAATAAAATAAAATAAAGTAAAATAAAATAAAGTAAAATAAAATAAAATAAAATAAAATAAAGTAAAATAAAATAAAGTAAAAGAAAAGGAAAGAAAAGAAAAAAGAAAAGGAAAGGGAAAAGGAGGGGAAGAAAGAAGGGGGGAGAAAGGGACAAAGAGGGACGAAGGGACGGAGCTGGGGGGACGCAGCTGTGCGGGCGCTGGCACACGCGTGTGCCCCCGTGCAAACCCCCGTGTGCACGCCTCTCCTTGCGCGCACACACACGTGCGCTCCCCCACCCAAGCGCACACACACGTGTGCAAACCCCCGTGTGCACACACGCATCCCCCCTGTGTGCTCGCACACACGTGCTCACTGCCACGTGCACACCCTCGTGCACACACATCCATGCACACACACAGACTCCCAGCCCTGTGCACACCCCCGCCGTGCACACGTGTGTGCTCACAGCCATGTGTACACCCCACGTGCGCATGCACACGCACTCCCCTGTGCACACACTCCCCACATACACGCACATCCACGCACACACACGTGCTCACAGCCATGTACACGCACATCCACACACACACGCGTGCTCTCAGCCCTGTGCACACACCTGCACACCCCCGTACACGCACATCCATGCACACACGCGTGCTCACAGCCATGTACACGCACATCCACGCACACACGCGTGCTCTCAGCCCTGTGCACACACCTGCACACCCCCGTACACGCACATCCACGCACACACGCGTGCTCACAGCCATGTACACACACGTACGCCCCCGTACACAGACATCCACGCACACACGCGTGCTCACAGCCATGTACACACACGTACGCCCCCGTACACAGACATCCACGCACACACGCGTGCTCTCAGCCCCCCCGTGCACACACAGCCCCTCGCACACGCGCACCCCTCGCCCGCGCCGCCCCGCGCCCCCCCGCCCCCTCTCCAGCCCGGCTCCTCGTTATTGATTTTCCCGCAATGAAAGTTAATTACAGCAATGATTTAATTAATGGCGGCGCGCTGCCGCTCTGGGCTCCCGCGTAAATTCGGCTGCCTGACAGCCGCCCCGCCCCCCCCCGGGGCGACACGGCTGTGCCGCGGCCTCGCGCACCTGCACACGCGTGTGCAGACACAACACACGTAAGCACACGGCTCGCAGCGACGCACATGGCCCTGTGCGCACAGGCGTGTCCAGGGATGCGGGCACACACACGCATCACACGTGTAGACAGACATGTACGCATGTGTACAGACGTGCACATGCATGCACACATGCACACACGTCTACAGATATGTGCACACACGCATGCACACTCTCTACACATGCGCACACACGTGCAGCCGTGTGCACACGCAGCCCTCCATGCACGCATGTCTATAGACATGTGAACATGTGCACACACATGCACACACTGTACGCCCACACATGTGTACACATGTGCACACACACCCTCACACAGGCATGCGCACACTGCACACACATGCACACACAGTCTCACACACAGACACATATGTACACACATGCACACGTGTGCACACACCCACACATGCATGTGCACACACATGCACACACCCTACACACGTGTACACACACATGCACACACACAAACAAGTGTACACACGCACACACACCCACACATGTGTACACACACACGTGTACACACACGCACACACACATACACACACACGTGTACACACACACGTACACACACGCACACCCCCCCACACGTGTACACACACGCACACATGCACACACACGCACACACGTGTACACACACACGTGTACACACACTCACACATGCACACACATGTACACACACGTGTACACACACACGTGACCCACACACGTGTACACACACTCAAACGTGCACACACATGTACACACACGTGTACACACACGTGTACACACACACCCACACACATGTACACCCACACACGCACACACGTGTACACACATGTACACCCACACACACGCACACACACCCACATACACCCACACATGTGTACACACACACACGCACACACGTGTACACACGTGTACACCCACGCACACGCACACACCCCGCTGCCCCCCCCCCCCCCGCACCCCCCGGCTCTGCGCGTGCCCCCCCCCCCCCGAAATTGCACCCGCAGCGCCTCTCTTGTCCGCCAGGGGGCGCGGTGCGCGGCCCCGCCCCTCACAGCCCCGCCCCGCGCCAGGCCCCGCCCCCGCCTCGGGCCCCGCCCCCGCCCGCGCGGCCCAGCTCCTCCCAGCCTGCAGGCGGCGCCGCGGGGCGGGCGGCGCTCTGGGCGGCGGCGCGGCCGGCCTCTCGCTGGTATTTCCGGGCGGCGCTTCCGGGCGCGCCTGCGCACTCGGCGCCTCCGCGACCTGCCCGCCGCCGGTGCGCCAGGTGAGCGGGGCCGGGCCGGGCGGGACGGGGCGGGGCGGGGCGGGACGGGACCGGACCGGACCGGACCCCCTCGGTGGGGGGGGGGCAGGGGCAGAGAGACCTCCTCGGGGAGGGGAAGGGCGACAGAGATCTCAGGGGTGGGGGAGGGCAGCCCCCCCTCGGGGGTGGGGGACGGTGAATGGAGACCCCCCCCCCATTTTGGGTGGGGACAGCGGCGGGCGATCCCCCCCCCCCCGGGAGCTGGTTGGGGTGGGACATCCTCCCCCCGAGTTTCGGGGTGGCACCGCCCCCGCACAGAGTTTTGGGGTGGCCCCACCGCAGTTTGGGGCGACGTCCCCTCACGCTCCCCACACCGGGGTGTCCCCCCCCCCCCCCATGCTCTGTCCTGTCCAGGCCTCTGCCAGGGCCGGGGGGCCCCAGGCTGCCCCCCTCCGGGAGGCAGGGCCTGTCCCGCCTCACGGGGACGGGGGCTGAGCCCCCGCTGCCCCCCGGGCGGGTGAACCCCCCCCAGGACCCCGCGCTGGGGCAACTCCAGGACCCCAAATTCCCGAGCCCCGAACGGGCGCCGTGGTGGCCCGCAGGCTGGGTGACGAAGCCGCGGGTGACCTCCTGCCCGTCCCGGGGGCCACCCCGCATCCGTGGAGCCGGGTCCCGCGCGGCTCCTCACGCCGCGGTGTCTGCGCGTCTCTTCCAGCCGCGTCCCCCGCGCCTGTCGCTCCGTCCCTCGCCATGTACGCCTGCGCCAAGGTCGTCTCCGCTCCCGCGCTGGTGAGTAGTGACAAAGCCCTCCTTCCCGCTCGACGTCCCCGAGAGCGCGCGAGGGGTAACGTGTGCCCCCCCGCCCCGGGGACAGGGGGAGAGGTTTGGGGACCCTTTTGCAGGTTTCGGGCCACCCCGGGCCGCGCTGAAGGCGAGCAGAGCTCCCAGCGCTCAGCCGCTCCGGTTAAAGATCGTTTAGCCAGCTCGTTACTAATTACCCACGCGGAGGCGGATACGGCGCTGCGAGGGGAGCACGGCACGCGGGATCCGCACGCCGACGCCTGCGGCCATCGGGTGCCCGTGGCGGGGCCGTAGGGCGCCCGGGAGCCCCCCTTTGGAGCCGGGTGCCGGGACAGGCTCTCCCGGCGGGGTGCTGCCCGGTTTGGGGGGTGCTGCTGGGTTTGGGGGTACCAGAGGGTGGCCTCAGGGGACCCCTGGGTGGAGTTTTGCTGCCCTAGGGGAGCGCGGGGTGGGACGTCCCCCCCGAAATCTGAGGGTGGTCGTGCTTTGCAGGTGAGGAGGAGCTGGCGGGCGCTGCGCCAGCCGCTCTCCGCCCCCGTGCTGAGCAGCGCCGAGGCCCGGACGGAGCAGGTAACGCGCCCAGTTCGGACTGGGGGGCACGGGGGGGATGAGCACCGGCCCTGGGAGGGGTGTAGGGAGGCGACTGCGCCCCCTGCCCGCTCTGGGGCTCCCCAAAAGGCTGCGGGGAGCTGGATGGGGGCGAAACCTGAGGCCCGGGGGCACCCATTTGCCCACCCGCCCTCCGCAGCAGGCGCGGCCGGGCGCCCCCCGCGCCATCCGGACCAGCGCGGCGCAGCGGGACATCGACACGGCCGCCAAGTTCATCGGCGCCGGCGCAGCCACCGTGGGGGTGGCCGGCTCCGGGGCCGGCATCGGCACCGTCTTCGGCAGCCTCATCATCGGTTACGCCAGGTCCGGGGCTGGGGGGGGGACAGAGGGGGGGTGGAAACGGGGGGGGGGTTGGACCGCGCCCGCGCTGACCGGCCTCTGCTCTCCCCGCAGGAACCCCTCGCTCAAGCAGCAGCTTTTCTCCTACGCCATCTTGGGCTTTGCCCTCTCCGAGGCCATGGGGCTCTTCTGCCTCATGGTGGCCTTCCTCATCCTCTTCGCCATGTGACGGTGGCAGAGCCAGCCCCCCAGCGGGCCCGGTCCCACGCCCGTGAACGCCGGCGGGGGGGCGGGGGGCGCCCCCGGCCCCGCCGCGGGCGGGAGGGGAATAAAGACGGTTTGGTAACGGGGTCTCGGCTCCTCGTGTCTCCTTGGGGGCCCTGTCCCGTGTCACTTGCCCCGGCTGGCGCTGGGGACCGCGCTGCCCCGGGCTCGCTTCCCCGCCAGTGTCACCCTGCGGAGGTGGCACTGTCCCCACAGGGGACACCAGGCCCCCGGGGCTGGGCCCCGCTGCCACCCCGCGCCCTCAGCGGGGACGGGGACGCGGCCGAGCCCTGGGGACGGCCGGGAGCCCTGGGGCCTGACGGCACCCCCCGTGTCCGGGTGTCCCCATGTCCGGGTGTCCCGTGTCCGGGTGTCCCCATGCCAGGCCATCCCGTGTCCGGGTGTCCCCGTGTCCGGGTGTCCCCATGTCTGGGTGTCCCGTGTCCGGGTGTCTGGGTGACCGGTTGTCCCTGTGTCCAGGTGTCCCATGTCTGGTTGTCCCCGTGTTCAAGTGTCCCGTGTCGGGGTTTCTCATGTGCGGGTGTCCCCGTGTCGGGGTGTCCCCATGTCCGGGTGTCCCGTGTCAGGACATCCCATGTCGGGGTGTCCCCGTGTCCAAGTGTCCCCATGTCAGGGTGTCTGAGTGTCCGGTTGTCCCCGTGTCCAGGTGTCCCCGTGTCGGGGTGTCCCCGTGTCGGGGTGTCCCCGTGTCCGGCTGTCCCCGTGTCGGTGTCCCGTGTCGGGGTGTCCCGTGTCCCGTGTCGGGGGGTCCTGTGTCGGGGGGTCCTGTGTCGGGGGGTCCCGTGTCAGGGTGTCCCCGTGTCTGGGTGTCTGGTTGTCCCCGTGTCGGGGTGTCCCGTGTCGGGGTGTCCCCGTGTCGGGGTGTCCCGTGTCCCCGTGTCGGGGTGTCCCATGTCCCGTGTCGGGGTGTCCCGTGTCGGGGTGTCCCGTGTCGGGGTGTCCCCGTGTCCGGTGTCTGGTTGTCCCCGTGTCGGGGTGTCCCATGTCCCGTGTCGGGGTGTCCCGTGTCGGGGTGTCCCCGTGTCCGGTGTCTGGTTGTCCCCGTGTCGGGGTGTCCCGTGTCCCCGTGTCGGGGTGTCCCATGTCCCGTGTCGGGGTGTCCCGTGTCGGGGTGTCCCCGTGTCCGGTGTCTGGTTGTCCCCGTGTCGGGGTGTCCCCGTGTCTGGGTGTCTGGTTGTCCCCGTGTCGGGGTGTCCCATGTCGGGGTGTCCCGTGTCGGGGTGTCCCGTGTCCCGTGTCGGGGTGTCCCATGTCGGGGTGTCCCGTGTCGGGGTGTCCCATGTCCGGTTGTCGCCGTGTCGGGGTGTCCCATGTCCCGTGTCGGGATGTCCCGTGTCGGGATGTCCCGTGTCGGGGTGTCCCGTGTCGGGGTGTCCAGTTGTCCCCGTGTCTGGTTGTCCCCGTGTCTGGTTGTCCCCGTGTCGGGGTGTCCCGTGTCGGGGTGTCCCCGTGTCGGGGTGTCCCATGTCCCGTGTCGGGGTGTCCCGTGTCGGGGTGTCCAGTTGTCCCCGTGTCTGGTTGTCCCCGTGTCGGGGTGTCCCGTGTCGGGGTGTCCCCGTGTCGGGGTGTCCCATGTCCCGTGTCGGGGTGTCCCGTGTCGGGGTGTCCAGTTGTCCCCGTGTCTGGTTGTCCCCGTGTCGGGGTGTCCCATGTCCCCGTGTCGGGGTGTCCCCGTGTCGGGGTGTCCCGTGTCGGGGTGTCCCGTGTCGGGGTGTCCCATGTCCCGTGTCGGGGTGTCCCATGTCCCGTGTCGGGGTGTCCCGTGTCGGGGGGTCCCGTGTCGGGGTGTCCCGTGTCCCCGTGTCGGGGTGTCCCATGTCCCGTGTCGGGGTGTCCCGTGTCCCCGTGTCGGGGTGTCCCATGTCCCGTGTCGGGGTGTCCCCGTCTCGGTGGCCCCGCCGGCCGCAGCGCCCCTCGCGCGGGGCCTCTCTGCCCCCCCGGAGGCCTCCCTCTCGCTGGCCGCTCCCGAGGAGGCGTGGCCGGCCCCGCCCCCTGCACGGCTAAGCCCCGCCCCCCCGAAGCTCCCCATTGGCCCTTGCCGCCGTTCCCCCTTCCCCGCGCGGGTCTCGCGAGAGCCTGGCGCGTGGGGAAAGGCGGGGAGTGGGGAGGGGGGGGTGGTGCTCGCGGAGGGGAGGCGGGAGCCCCAGCGCGAGGCAGCCAGCGCGAGGCCCCGGTCGGCGGCGCGGCCCGGCCCGGCGCTTCCCTCAGGTAACCGGTAGCGCCCGGGCTCGGTGGGGCCGCTCCGGGCGGGGGGAGACGGCGGGGCAGCTCCCGGTGGGGGCGGGGGGGGGGGGACGACGACGACGACGACCGCGGGGAGCCCCGGTTGGCTCCTCCCCCCCACAACTCTCCCCGAGTTTTCGTAGGGCAGCCGCTCTGCCCTCTCCCCGCCCCTTCGCTTATTGACAGCGCCCTGCGGCCAATCGGTTCGCCGCCAGGCCCGGAGTGGTAGGTGCCGTGGCCAATGGCGGCTTAGGAGGTGCCGCGATGAAGCAAGCCACTCCCCATGTGGGCGGGGCTGCTGGAGGCGGCGAGGGGCCCGGGCGGTGCCTGGTGGGGGGGGGGGGAGCCCGCAGGCCTGGGGGGCCCCGGGGTGGGGGAAAGCGGGGGAAATGGGGGGGCTTAGGGGGCTGCGGATGGGGGTGCGGGGAGGTCAGCGGGATAGGGCGCGTCAGGAGTGGGGGGGGCCTCTGGGCTGGGGGCCTTGGGGGCTGTTGGAGAATATGGGGGGGGGGGGCTGAGGGGGGTCTTAGGGTTTCCAGACATGGGGGGGGCTTTGAAGGGAGGGGGTCCTGCGGTGGGAGTCTGAGGAGAGAACATGGAGAGGTTTGGGGGGGTCTGGAGGGGCTGCAGACACGGTGGGGGGGTGTTTGGAGGTCGTAGGTGTGGGGGACGGCGGTGTGTGGGTCCTGGGGGGCCCTGAAGAGATCTGGGGTCCTCGGGGGTTACGGGACCCCCTGTGCGGACCCCCCAAACGCAGGCGCTGGGAGAACCCCGTGGGCTCAGCGCGGCTCCGCTGGGGAGGGCCCGGGCCTGCGCGCGGGGGGCTCCCCGCTGCGAGGGGACGTGGAAAAGGACGTGGAGAGGCTGTGGGCGCCCGTGGGAGCGAGGGGGGAGCGGGGTCTGTGGGCCTGCAGGGCGTGGGGAGGCGGGGGTCTCTCAGCCCCGTCCCGCCCGACGCGCTGCCGGGGGGCCAGCGACTCCCGCAGCACTGAGGAAGGGAGAGGCGCGAGCAGCGGGAGTTGGGGAGCTCGGTGGTTTCTTCCCAGGTCTGAAACGGGTTAATTCTCCTGGGGGGCTTGGGGAGCTCAGGCTTCTGCGAGCTCGGTGGAGCGGCGGGGTTTCGCCGCCGGGCCGCTGGTGCTGTGGGCTCTGTTCGCTCTCGGTAGCTCCAGCTTTGCGAGCGCGGCCTGGGTCATGTCTCAAAGCTGGTTTGTTCCTACTGCCAGCAGCCTTGGTGTGCCGTCCCTCGGCCGTGCTGAGGAAAAGAGACCGGCTGGCTCAGGTGTGAAGTGAAATGTGTGGCAACAAAAATGCCTTTTTCTGCTCAGCTTTCCCAGTTTTGCTCTTTCTGCCTCTTTCTTGGTCGCCTCTTCTTCACGGAGGCCCGTTGTTACCTTTCTTTGTGAAGTTATCACTTCTCTCCCTGCTCAGGTCCTTCTGAAGACAACATTTTGGTTTAACGTTCGCGAGTACAACATAAAAGCGTCGTTAACGCTTCAGTGGACTTCCCAGGTTATTTTTGCCTCACTACAGCGCTTGTTGGGCAGGGACTTTCTTCTGCCAGCCCTGCACGGGCTGCAGGGGTTGCCTGGTTCTTTGCAAACTGCTTTAAAAATAGTTGTCGCTAAAATGCAGTCATTTCTAGAGAGGGACTGAGCAGCCGTTCTCAACAACTGGCTTTGCTGGGCAGTTTTGGATCGGCGTTGTCTCAGCAGAGGCTAAGAATAACTTCACTGGCTGAACGCGGAGGAGAAGTTTGCGGGAGGTGGATTCAACAGGCAGATTCCCATCTGGAAAACGAGCAGGGCTGACATCCTTGCTTCCTTAACGTGAGAGATCGTGTTCACCTTCTGCGACGCGAGTGGGGTAATTACCGTTGCCGGCTGTAATCGCTTTGCGGGCTGGAGCGCTCGTTTGCTCTTAGCGTTAAAAACAAACAAACAGAGAAGGAGTGGGGATAGCGCGGCAGCACTCGGCCTGCGGGGTTGGTGATGATTCCCTGCGGCCGGGACGGTCTTTTCTCAGAAGAGCGTTTTATTTCTGGTCCTGGAAGTTGGTTGGGAATTGAGAGATTGTTTTAGTATCCGATAGACCTTTGAGAACTTTAAAGCAGCCATGAATTTCCTTAATTGTGTGCCGGTCCTCTGGTTCTACCCAGTTGTAGCGTGTTAAACGCTTCCTCTCCCTTTTGGCACTTGCCTGTCAACAAAGTGTAAAAAAAACCTCTCGTGTCCACCTTACTGACTGCTTAGCCACACCAGGCGTGTCGTTATTTTAATCTGTCCGTGTAAATCCGTCCCTCCAGCTGCTTAACTGCATTTCCCTGAATGTCTTCCCATTTGCCAATCTCCTTCTGATACCAAAGAGCTCGGAGCAGAATGTGGTTTGCGTCGGCGCGCTGGAGGTGGGGGCTTCCCCTCCTCGCTCTCTGCTGAGATTACAAGAAGGAAAAGCTTTACGCAAACTTGGCGACTACGTTAAACCCTCCACTTGCAATTTGTGTTTCGCTCTGATTTAGCTTTCCCCTCTTGAAGGGTGTTTCTGACATTAATTTCTACTTGTGCTTGTATTTCTGTTTCCCCAAGGTTCCTCATTTTCCAGCCTTCTCCAGCATTTCCCGCTGTATGTATTTAGTGCTCTGATTTTTTTTTTTTTTTTTTTTTCTTCTCTGTGATTGATGAAGATGTCAGGGGAGAACGAATGTGCTGCTGAGCCTGGCTGAGTCCCACCGTTAGGCGCTCAGCCCGCCTGGGTGGGTTGCAAGTGTTCTCGCTCTTTTTTAGCTGGGTGACGGGACCGTCGCTAGCCTGAGTTAACTTGGGAGCGCGGTGCGAGCCGCGTGGCACGGCTGTGGTGGTGACTGCCTAGATATGCCATATGGGAAGATGGCAAAAATCAAAGGATGTGGCTTAAAAAATAAAAAAAAAAAATCAAACTTTTCATTAATGTCTTTATCTCCACCTCTTCTGAAACCCCTCAGAGCCCGGCTGGAGGCGGCGCTGACTGCGGAGGACGTTCTCAGGATGGCTCGAAGAGGGTTTGTGGATGTAGCGCGGGGCAGGCAGGAAATTTCCCTCGCCCGTTTTGAAAGACGGGGAAGTTGGAGAGAGGAAGCGCGAGAGGATAGCTGGGGGGAGAAAACCAAATCCTCCTTCCGTCCTCCGTGAACGCGCAGGAGATGGCTCGCGAGGGCCGCTGGTTTCACGAGATGGGGCAGCCCGGAGGAACCGGAGCTCCTCTGAGGGTGTGCAGCGGGAATCGGGGCGGCTAGGACGCGTCCTCGCCCCGAGCCGGTCGCTGCCTCTCTGTGGTGGAAACGTTTTTAAAACGGCTTGGCGAAACACGCCGCGCTCCTGGCAGGCCCCCCGGCGCGCCTGGCGCTTTCTGCCGCGGATCTCTGGGCTCGGTTTTGTTTTGGCCTCGTTTTCCGCTGCATCACGTGATGCTTTTTCGTGTTCTGTTTGGTTTTATTTATCCTTCTGACTTTCTTGGGGCCTTTTTTGTTTTTTTGTTTTTTTTTTTTTTTTAATTTTAACGTTCCTAGCCCTGAGAATTGAGGCCAGATTTCCAAAACCACTCTTCCCCTCGTCACTTAGCACCCAACTACGATGCGTTTTGAGGGCTGGGAGCAAATATTTTTTAGCAGGCCTTCAAGATCGGAGACCTGTTGCTTCCTGTAAGTTCATTTATTTATTTTTTTCACCCCCTTTTAAAGTAATCCTGTTTCTTGGTTTTAGTTTCAAGGAACTTGTAGGACAGTGGGTGAATGCTGAGTGGTGTCGGCTGAGCGGAGGCGTAAACACGGGTTTCCCTGCGGAGCGAGAGATGGTTCCTGTGTAGGAAGCTGCCTATGGAGGCTAAAACAAACGCACGTTTATAGCCTGGCTTCCTTTTGAAGGTAATTCTGGGGTTTTAATCACAACACTTGTCACATCTCGTTGTCTGGCTGATGAATCCCTACCTCGTGTCACTTGAAGTCCTCAGCGAATCTCTTAATTCTGCTCCTTCTCCGAGTCTCTTTGCTCAGATCCTGGCAATTCAGGCTTAACCAGCGCGCAGCCCCGCTCGGCTGGCGGAGGCAGCGGGAGCTCGGGGCTGGCCACGCTGCGTCTGGAAGCAGCTCCGCGGCCTCAGCCCTCCTCCGAGCGACGCGCATGCGGGTGGTGAGCGGCGAGACGGGGCCGTGGAGAGCACACGCGCTGGAGAACGCCAGGATTTCCCAGTTTACAGCCCGTGGATGTGCTGGTATCCACAGAGGCTCCTCTCCAGGCTCCTGGTGGATGTTTGTGCGCTCGGGTTTGGTTGGAGCTGGTTTTTACAGTGTGTTTTGCTGCAATTAGCCTTGGCTCAGGGGAGTTGGGCTTAACTGCTTCCCTGAAGTTCAATTCCATAGTTTTCCAGGAGGCTCTTGCTTTTTTTTTTTCCGCCCCCTCGATCCACCTGGTGTGGCACGTGCCGACGGAGAAGCCGGCCGCGCAGTAGCCTTTATATAGCACGGGCTCCATTTTAACGCGTGCCGGAGTTTGACAGTCGCTTTTGAGACGCGATAAATCCAGCGCCTTAACCCGCTCCGACACAGCGTGGTTTCACCGAGGCTAAACCTCATTTCAGTGCTGGCTAATTATTTAGCGGAGCGGGATTTTTGGCTTGTTCCCCTTTCCTCTGGGCAATTTTCATGCTTTGCTGGGGCGGCGGTGAGCAGCCAAGCTGGCCGGGGTGAATTTCCCTACCTCCGCGTCGCGCCGTACGCGCGCAGGGGCTGCCGTCCCGCGTCGGGACGAGCGCGGGGCTGAGCCTTCAGCCGACAGCAGCCGTGGGTTGAAGTTTCCCGACGGAAGCGACGTTATCTGGCTCGCGGGGAGCAGCGTGAGGATCGCGCGCAGCGCTGCCGCTCTCGTCGCGGGAGCGAGCCAGCCCGCGGAGAGCCTGCAGCGGTCTGGAATGCCGCTCTGCTGTCCCACCCTTGCACGAGAGAATAAAGCGGCGGCGGAGACGTGGTGCCAGCCGTTGCAAGCCGGGTCATGAATAAACAAAGCTGCTCTGCCAGCTACGGGCCGTGCTACCCACTGGGGGTATTTCTCCGTGCGCGCTCTGCAGCGCTCTGAGCCCTCTTTGTGAGGCACAGCTACCAAAAAAACCCTGAAAGAGAAGCTGTCTGAAGACATTTTTCCTTCTCTTTTCCCGAAAAAAAAGACGTTTGAACTCCTCGGATATGAAATGCACATTGTGCCTGGAGTTCCGAAGAGCGCAAAGTTGCGGGGTTCACCGCTTCCCTGCCTTTCGGGGACGCGCTGCCACGCTCGCAGGGCTGCCTTTAGCTGCTTTTGCACAGCTTTCTTCTTTTTTTTTTTTTTTTTTTAGCTTATGGAGAATGTTTCCAGCCCTGGCTGGCAGAGACCTCGTTCTGAATACCATTGTTACTGTTTAAAATAATAATAATAATAAAAAAGCAGCCTTTCACAGACTTCAGTGTATTAAGGACTTGGCTAGAGGGGGACTTGGCAGGGCTGGGGAATAAGCAATACCCAAACGAGCGCGTTTGTACCGGCGTAACCAACCCTGCCGAGCCGTCTTACGCCCTTCAACTGCTTCCAAAGTGAGTAAAGCAGACTTGGAGCAGAACGTGGCTTTTTGGGGTTTCTGCCAAAAAGCTCTCGTTGGTGCTGAGTCTGCTGAGGTGAAGGGAACAAATCTTCAGCTCGCTCCGCAGATGATGCTTGCAGTTATTTAAAATAGCCGGCGTTCAAAACAGGCTGGTTTCTAGAGGAGCAGCCGGTCGTGTCCGTGGCTGGAGGTGCTGGGAACCCGTAGGAGCTTTGGAAGCGAGGTTGAACTGCTGCCGGTGAAGCTGAGTAGGTTGTGCGTGCGGAGGGAAAGCTCTGCCAACGGACCTCCTCGCAGTGAAATGTAAAGTTTCCTTCTCCCTCGCGCCGTTCTCGTTGCAGCGGGGTCTGAAGGCAGGCTTGGCAGCCGTTCCCTGGCCGTTCTTCCACTGCCGTAGGAATTTTTTTTTTTTTCTTTTTGGAGTCTTGGTAGAAAGGAGCAGCAGAGGGAGATGAGATGCAAGGGCAGATTGTCACCGGGGGTGACAGCAGCTGGGTGCCAGATCTCCTGGAATTCACCGCTGGGTCCCGAAAACGTGAAGGCAGAGCCTGAGCCGAGCCTCCCGCAGCGCCGGGGGGGGTTTGCTGTGTGAGAGCGCGGCTGAGGAAGTTTATCTACAACCTTAATCGGATTAGAAGCCTTTACATGGCTGAGGGCACCGTTTCAAACCCGAGGAGTTTATATAAGAGCGAGGTGTTGCTCATCGTCCGCATCCTCGCTCCGTGCAGAGCGAACGTGACGAAATGTGGAGTTCTGAACGTAACCCCGGGCGTGTGGGCAGCGTTTTGACGAGCGGGTCCGTTTTGTGGTGGAGGCGGGTGAGAAACTTCCTGAGGGATGCTTGCCCTTCTTCGTCTGGATGCTTTTCGTCTTCCTACCCCACATTGCCTTCTTTTCCTCTGTTTTTTTGGAAAGCGATTTTTGATGCGTGTTTGTGTGATCCACGTTTAGGACGCTGCGTCCTTCATCCGTGTAAGATTTCACGTTTTGAATTATGTGACCTGTACGTAGGAAATCATTGCTTTGTTCACCGCTAAAGCACCGTCAGTCCAGAGGCAGAATGTAGTTCTGGTTAAACAGCTCGGAATAACGTACCGGATTTCTAGACATTGCTTATATTTGGAATATTTCTTGCTCCCCTCTGATTTTAGGGCTAGCATATCAAATAATGATGCCATAAAGCGTGTGTGCCTCTGAATGCTAAATAAATAAAAATGCCCGCGTGCGGTGTAAATAACAATAGGTGGGACAAAATATTTTTACTTTATGACCGCGCGTACGTACGAGAGCACCGTGCCTTTCTGCCCCGTCCCGCTTGTGCCGTTTCGGTTATTTTAATTCATCGACAAGAGTTTCATCCCTAGGTGGTCACTTACAGACGAGGCTCTCCTGTTCCGAACTCCGGGCAGCCTTGACTCTGATCTTCCTTCCAAACCATTCGCACACTGTTGTGGGGGAAAATATGTTCAAGCTTGGCTTGGGCTCTTGCGTCCCGTTCTCAACAGCTTTTTTTTTTTTTTATCACTTTCATTGAAACAGGGGCTCTTAGGCGGCTAAATAATTTCAGGAAATGGGACTGCAGCTTTCGGCCACTTAGGCATTTCCTAGGTACAATAATGCATTCTCTGAGGCTCGTCGTGGCTTTCTGGTAATTATCTCCGCTCGGTAAGAAACAGTGGGTCTCTTAGGTTTTTCCTTCCTTCCTTAAACTTGAATTATTTCTCTCTCCTGTAGTAGATCTCTCGCAATGTGTTGTCCCTGCTGTGAAGAAGCACAGAGCTGAAGATGTATCGCGGCTAATGGAGAAACGCGAGGCGACCCGAGATCCGAAGCTGCCCGCGTGCCTTTTGGGGTCTGCCTTTTGCAGCGTCTGTTTACTCAGCGTGCCGTCGCGCTGCGAATTCCAACCTGCTGGAACCAGCGCCAGAAACCTTTCCTACCTGGTGATCTCTGCTTAAAGCGTCTCTTTTTTTTTTTTCTGCGGGAGGGTTCGCTTGGTTGCGGTGCGAAGGAGGAAAGCAAAATGTCGTTTGAGGTTGTGGGGAAGGTTTGTGCCGTGTTGCTCTGGCTAGAGCTGGGTGCGGACGCGCTCTCGCCTGTTGTCGTTCCGGGTTCGCGCTGCGGCGTTACCTCTGTCCCTCTGGGCCTGGCCAGAGACGCAGGGTCCGCGCTGGTCTCGGAGGTGACGGCAGCGGTGGAAATTAAAAGCAGAGACGCGTCCGACCCCAACGCAGAGGCTCGGGGTCTTCCACGCCGTTCCTCTTTCGGAGGAGGTTCTGGAGCACCGGTTGCTGATGAGCCACGCCTGGGCCTTGCTGCTGGCTGCGGCGTGGGGCTGGGTGCTGTATTTGGTGGGAGCTGGCTCCGTGCCCCCACCAGATTCCCTGCTCTGCCCGCTGTCGGGGTCCTGCCGTTTGGTCTCTCCCTGTGTCTTTGTGTGAATGCCTTAGGGACGTCCTGTAAGGTCCCTCTTTCCTCCCGAAGTTGGGAGTGGAAGCACAGCTTTGGCGTGTGAGCAACTGGGCGATGATTTAGAGATGGTCTTTCTCCAGCTTCTTGCCTGGGGAAGTTGCTGACTTGCTGGTTTGTGTTGGATTTTGTCTCGTGTTCATCAAAGGCTTCGAAACCCTTTGGCCAGATGCCTTTTCACGTTCGAAATCTGATCCTTGGCACCGAACTGGAGAAACCTTGCGTGTTTTGCCAAGCTGGGGCTGCTTCGGTGATGTTTGGCGGTGATTAGTTAAAGCAGGTATTTGAAGGGCAGCGGCTCCTTCTCTCTGGGGAATCTGGCTGTGAAAGGAGGAGGGGGAAGGTGCGTGCTGTTAGCGCGATGAAGTCTGACCTCCTCGCACCTCAGAAACACCAAACCTGAGAAGCGTTGCAAGGCACCTGCACACCCTCAGCTCAACACTGGAGAGCAGAAGGACCTCCTGAAGATGGTTCTGGATCAGCTGAGCTTCTTGTTGGTCTCACTTGCTTTTTTTTTTTTTTTTTGCCACGGTATTCTGCATAGATTTAAAAAAACAAAAAAATACCCCAGAATCCCTGCCTTTGTGCTGCCTGTGGTGTGCGGGCAGCCCCGCGGCTCAGCTGGGGCCCAGCCGCGCCAAGATGACACGAGGCTTTCTCTAACACCTTGCTGCGAAGTCGGAGGCCGGGCCAGATCTGATCTGGAGGCCGGCCAGCGCGAGGAGATTCTTGGATAATGGAGCTTCTATAATGGTTTTATCCTGCCAGACCCTGAAGTGGAGGCAGCGTTAGCAAATTATGCTTTTTGTTATGGTAACGGTGAAGTTGTCACTGTTTAGGAGGGCCGTACGCGGTGGTTGTGTCGTTGGGAGGACTGGTGGAAGCCGTGCTGGAACGAGCCTCCTGGAGCTCTCCGCCGAGGGGGTTTGTTGCTTTGGCTGCTGGGGTACAGCTTTCCTGCTTTCGGTGGAGCCTCTCGGGGCCGGTTTGGGGGCCCGCGTTATTCCTTTCGCTGCAGTTTGGTTTACATTTGACAGGACGCTGACGATGCCTCCCTGTCCCGTCGCCTGCGCTCTGAGAGGAGAGCGGCTCTCGTTTGTTGCTGTTGCTTCACGTGTGGTTCAACCCTTTTCCCTCTCTCATTTTGCAGCCAGGCAGTTAGTTTCCTCCCGGGTGAGCTGAGGAGAGCTGCTGTGTAAGTCCCTTCAGGGCCAAATGTCATCCCTGGAAGGAAAGATCCTTCTTCCGATAGCAGCGACCGCGGCTGGCAGGGGTGGTGGAGCTCCAGGGCTGTTTCAAGGCTCTCGCAAGCGAGAAGCGAGGGCGTAGTGCAGCTTTGATGCTACTGAGGCACCGGTATCCCAGCTATTTGGGGATGCTCTTGCGGACAGGGGATCCTAACAAGCTCGGGAGCCGTGCTGAGCGCCCAGAAAGGTCCAGTCAGATGGTAAGTGCTCGGACTTCGCTGCCACCCCGCATGGTGGGTTAACTCCTGATGACTTGCTAAATACCGTGTGTCTGTTGGAGATTTACTTCGGGCGAGTTCCCTGCCAATGTTCCAGTTTATTCAGTTGGGTTTGCTTTATCAAGCTTATAAAGCGTACGGGTGTTATGCCTCTAAAGCAGATTTTATAGCTACAGCTTTTGGCCTTCTTTCCCAGATGACAACTTTAAGCTCTCCTGTCGCTTTTTGGTTACAAAGCAAACACTCTCGCTCCTTCCCTCGCACCCCAAAATAACTTCAAAGTCAAAGCCTGGGACTAGCAGCAGCCCGTGCGTTTTCACGGAGCTCGGCGGGAGCCTCTCCCTGTGAAACTGAAAATCTTCCGCAGTGTCTTTAGGTGTGTAATAGCTGGTGGTACGCAGGCAAGCAGAGATCTGCGCGCCCCAGGGTGCAGACCGAGCTCTGTTCCGAAGTCCCTGGAGGCACCTGGTTTAGTTTGAGGGTCAGCAGTCATTCATTCCCCAGTGGACACGAGATCCAAACTGGCTTTACAAGGCACCTAAAGGCAGAGCGGGCACCTGGCCCTCGTCTGGCAGAGCTAACCCTGCGACCAGCAAGCCCGAATATTAGCGGTTTGTTCTCCTGGTTTGTTTTTTTTTAACAGAAATCTTGACCTATTTGTTTTTACCCTGCTTTACGATGGATTCTGGCGCTCGCAGCCGTCGCCGCGGTGTTGTACGCCAGCCCGGGGCAGCGTGGGGAAGGCAGGCGCTGAACCCAGCCGAGCGGCTGCGGAAGGAGTGCGTTCCCTCCGTGCGTTTTTGGGTGCTGCTGCCCCTGTGACCCCGCTGATCCCAGCCTGCGTGCAGCACTGTGTGCTGAATACTCGTTCTGCTGGTCAGGAAGCTGGAGGCAGAGAGCTGTTAATGACTGCACTTAGGAAAATAATAAAGAGCCTTTCCTGGAACAGTCTCAAAGCAACATGTTTCCTTCCTTGCATTTTAGTGGGAAATCTCGTACTATTTTTGAGAGCTTGGGGCACTGCCTTATACTTCCTTCTCTTCTGGCTCGCGGAGCAGAAATGGCCGTCTCGGTCTGACTTTCTTTCCCTCCTCCTTACCAAAAAGCCGCCTGTTTTTTGGATTGCAGCAAACCTCCCGGTTCCAGCTCCCAGCGGCAGTTACGGATCCTGTCTCCGGCCTGCCTGTGATCTTGTCTATTCTCCTGCAGTAAGCTGTGTGCGAGGGACGGATTCTGCGCAGCCATCTATAATAATCTCGTTTATTGTGGTTTTATCTCTCCTTCCCCATAGCAGCGTACTGCCTGTCCTTGGGGCTTGCTCTGGTGTCTGGAGCGCTATTTGTGTGTGAATAGGCTTGTTTGTAAGGCGGCTCTGGTTGTTAACGCTCTTGGCATGGCTCCCAGGGCTCAACAAAGTTACCCAAATTGATCTGGGATGGCCTTGCCACTCGTTAGTCTCTGAGAATTAATCCCATGCAGCTCGCTCTCGTAAAAAAGTTAACTCCTAGCTCCGTTTTACCTTTTGCGTTAAACCGGCGTGCCGAAAGGGGAGTAGCAGCGAGGAGCGCGGTGACTTGAGCAAGGAGAAAACGAGCTTCGCCTACCCAGGCTGTGCCTTGCCATAATCCCAGGTGACGAAACCTTCTGGGGGAAGGTTTGTTTCTCTTTTTTGGGGAAATATGGGGATTATTATAAGAACACCGTTTCCGTTCCAGTTCTGCCTTTGCTCCTGCTGTCAGCCGAGTACTGTCATTTTCCTACAGAAGTCGCAGCCCTCCCTGGGTCCTCCACCCTTCTTGAAAACTCTTTGCCCTGTTTAATAGCCTGGGACAATTCCAGAGGGATTTTCCGTATTGCCTGTTGGTAGAGAGACGTTTTACCAAGGCGAGATGCACCTTCGCCTGGACTCGTTCCCGCACGCCTGGCGCTGGTGTCTGTGGTGGGTTTTACGTGACTCTGAAGGGTGCTTTTTCATTTTGGAGAGCAAAACACTTCCAGTCTCTGTGCCAGCACGTGTCCTGGCGGGATACGGGATGGGGCAGTTGCGCTGAACCATCTGGGTATCATCTTTTTGCTTGCAGATGGCATTGCCTGTCTCGGGTGAGCTCCCGCGTCCTCCAGCCCCTGGTAAGAGCCGATTTTGGGCGATGAGCGTCACGTTCACCGCAGTATCGGCACTGATCCTGACGCCGAGGCACCAGCGCAGCTATGCTGCGTGATTTGTCCGCTTTTCCGTGCCGCCTCTCCTTCCATCATTGCCATGATGCTTGGTAGACTTCTAAAACTGAAGCAGAAATTCCCGAAATTGTCCCTTTTCGCAGTGGGGCGCTCGAGGAATTGTTTGTTCTTTTGGAGGCTGTAAATCTGAGGGGTAAGGGAGCAGCGCGGTGGGAGGCTGAAGCTTTTTACAGGAGTTTGAAAGATAACCGTAGATAAACTCCTGCACCGACAGAACCTGGAGCGAGGAAGCCTTGATCGTACCTGCAGGCATCCCTTCTTCTGCTGGAACAGCCCTTTTGTTTCCGCACCGCACCTTCCGGTGACGGTCTTCTCTTACCTCCCAGTGAGTTATCTCGGTGCGCCCTTTCTCCTGATGGTTTCTAGCAATTTTCCTTCTTCCAGCCCATTTTGCAGCTCGTTTTTCACTCGGGTCTTCCTAAGCGAGTAAATCTCAGCAGAGAGAGCCTTCTGTCAGCAGAGTTGGGTTTTGTTTTCCGTTCTACTTCTTAAGCCTATTTTTAGGAGGTTGCTCTGCAACTCTTCTGGTTTTGTTTCACAGTTGGTGCAACCTCGAGCTTTAATTTTGTGGTCGTATTAATGTACAGTTTATCCTTGTGATTTATGGGAACAAACCATAAATGTGCTTTTACTGGTATACTGGTAAGCACATTCGTGCTGGGGAGGGGAACTGTGCTAGCGAACTGGGGGCAGAACCATTTCTGCGTACACCCGAGCGTTCGGTGGGATCCCAAGTGCTTCAGCTTGTCTGGGAGGCGCGGATGCGAGGGTGCTGGGCAGAAGCATTCCTGCAATAACAATGGTCACGTGCAAGTACGACAATAGAGCCTTATTTTTAGAGCAATTTTCATACCGGCTCTGTCCCCCGACGTTTGGCAGTGTGAGTAACCTGGGGTTTCTTCCGTCTTAACACTGAGGTTTAAGGAAAAGGGGGTTTATGATGGGGATTTGAGGTGATCCGGGGGGAAAAAAAAATGCTTTCTAGTTGATGGGAGCTGTGAGGGTCCCAGCACTGGGCACAGGAGACGCTGGGCCACCACTGGACGTAGGAGGGGAGGAGACCCATCAGCGTCCTCGGAGGGGATGAGGGGCCGGTTGCTCGTGACCTTGGCAAGCCAGGAGAGGCGTGACTCAGCTCTGCAAACCTTGGCTTGAGGCTGCTTCCAGCCCTCGGCTGCTTGTCAGTAATTCAGCTGGAACAGGTCTGCAAGAGCCTCACGAACGCGCAAACCCGCGCCGCTCGTACCCGCAGCCTGATGGGCGTCGGGGCGATGGAGCGTGTATCCTCATCTCGTGTCTCTTCTTAAACGGTTTCCAACCCGGGGTTTCAGAATGGGTTCTGTGAGGTGCCAACGCGTCCTGGGGGAAAGCCTTTTCGGGAAGGCTGGTCTTTCATTGCTGTTGTTGGTGCGTGTAGTATGTCTAATTCCTTTTGAGGGAGTTAAAATATTACCCCTAGGTGTCTGTCTAGACGAGGATAACGGGCTGAGTTTTTTCTTAATGGCTTAGTTAACATGCTTTGGGACCACTTCAGTTTATGGACGGATATACCAGGGGGAAAGCGGCATATGGGCTGACTTTGTTATCTGCAGGAAGAATTAAACTTCTAAATAAGTGGAAATCCCCAGACCAGTGTCCCGGTCAAGTTCTTCGTCGTAAACAAAGAAACTGATGGGCAGCTCGGTTCATTTGGACGGGAAGAGGTTTCGGCTTTCATCGGATACCTGCAGCCTTCTGCATCCAGCTCCTGCAAGTACCGAGAGCCTGTTTCGATGGATAAAATACACATTTTGATTTTAAAGATGGTAGCATCATCCTGTCTGTATACGAACCTGGGCTTGTAACCGCTCTAGAACGTCACACCTAGATTGTGGTTCACCGACGGGTCTAAAATCCAACCTTCTGTTGGTGTCTGATGTACCTGCCGGCTAACGCCCGTATCCAGGGAGGCGGGGGGAGATTGGGATGAGCAGGGTGCGTGCGTGGGTGTCTGGG
The DNA here is from genome assembly GCF_036417535.1 of Chlamydotis macqueenii. Classification (NCBI taxonomy): domain Eukaryota; kingdom Metazoa; phylum Chordata; class Aves; order Otidiformes; family Otididae; genus Chlamydotis; species Chlamydotis macqueenii. Next base: position 848,075 of record NC_141584.1, on the reverse strand, counting down.
GAGCAGGGGTGACTGAGAAGTGCAGCAGGAATGGTGGGCAAAGGCAGGACTTTCCTATGAGACCGGGGGGAATTGTCTGGGAGGGCCTGAGCTGGGGGAAGTGAGCTGTCTACTGCAAAGACTTTTGAGTAGAAGATCCTAGACCGGACCCGCTTCCTGCTTCCCATCCCAGCGATTCATTTGCGCTCTCCTGTTTGCTGATGGACTTCTGTGAAAAGCCGTAAGGAAGAATAACAGCAAAGCAACTTCCAAAGCCCCCTTCGGAAAAGTGTGTGGAGCTCTCCATCCCTAAAGCGGTGGTGGTGGGGAGGTTGTGAGTCTCCTCCAAATTACGATATGCTTTGTCGTCACAAAACTGGTAAAGGCTTGTCCAGCTCTAACTGTGGCCTTACAGGGCTCTTTGGGAAGACCCTTTTCTTCTCTTTCCATGGTGCAGAAGGGGGCACAGCGAACATCGTGGCGTGTAATCTCTTCCTGCGCTGGCACCGGTGCTGCGGGCGCTGCCCTTCCCTGCCGTCTGTCTACCAGCCCTTTGCTGGGGCTTGCCTGGATTAGGGATCCTCGAGCTGATCCGGTCTACGCCAGGCGCTGCAAACAGGTTGGTTAAAACCTAGTTCTGAATCTGCTTGATCTGAGGTGATAGGTGTATCTTCTGAAACCTGGAGAAGACCTTCTGTTAGATGTAAACTTTCAGAGGAACAGCTCAAAAGTGGTGAGTGGTCCCCTCTTCAGCGCAGCGCTGTCGAGGCCTGTATGTCTCTCGGTGTCCGTTCCGGCGGTGAGTTGCCACCTCCTTCATCGCCGAGAGCGAGCTCTCGTGCCCAGGTTCAGCTCGTGATAGATTTTTTCATTTACGAGCCTCCCTGGTTCTAAGGGGATTTTGTATGGTTTGAGTTCTGCAGGTGCTAATTTGGTATTTTGATTTGTTTGAGGGTTTTCTTTTTTTTTTAATTCTCTTGACTCTTCACCAGGGAATTCTTCCAGCGAGTTCCAGGTGGGTCTGCTGACTGCATTATTTATTAAGCAATCTGCAGCGTGCTTGGTGTATCGCACACAAAATTGATGTGGCGGCTGCACCACCACGTTCGCGCTCTTGACTCAGATTTTCCAACGCCTCCAAGTAAAGTAGATTGTCTCCAGTTCTTTCTTCATCAGACCAGTAATCATCTCCAAAACAACGTCTTGTAGTTCTTCTGAACCCAGCAGAAGCCCTCTGCGCTCGCTAAGGCCCCAGGCTGCCCAAAATGCTCTGTTGTTAACGGACATTTAAACCGTGCTGCCTCATAGCGCGCACAGCAAAACACTTCATTTTATTACGCGTCAGCTGTGATTTGATTGCTTTTTCCTTTTAAGACACGTGATCCCTCCCGGCTGAGGACCTGAATTAACAAAAGGCTTTGCGCACAAGTTCCTTGTGGAATCAAAACTTTAGATATCTTCATACCTAACAAACGCGAGTAGTACGGCGGTTGAATAAGGGGAGCCTACGCGGGCGTGCGTTTAGTCTCCAGAGGGTTTGTTTTCTCTAGCTGCGAAACCATCTGCAGTGGCTCGCCCACGATCAGGGCACAAGGCGGTGACGGAGCTGCGTGTTGGACTTGGTTGAAGGTTGCTGCGGGGCTCTGCCGTGCTCCGTTTGCAGGAGAGCCCCTTGTCTCTCGGTGCCATCGCGACACGTGCCTCCTGCGTCCGCTCGATGACACGCACCGAACGGCTCCGCGTAATATTGCTCGTTTATCTCCGTGCCAGAAGTAGGAAGAGGCGATGTCCCCAACAAATCAAGAACAAGACTAACTTCAGGAAAGAGTCGTCGCTGCTCTGTCAGCGCTGACAGCCCTGGATGAGCGGGGCTGGACAATGGTGAGGTGAGGCCGTTGTCCGGCGCTGCGGACGTCCCCTTGCGATGCTGCGGTCGCTTTGCTGAGGAATAAAAGTTGCGGCTGAAGGTGGGAACGAGATCCACTACAGCGCAGATGCACCCTGGGATGCTAAGCTCGTGTTTATTCTGTTTTCCGCGTGCTGCGCGTGCTCAGAGGAGCTGCTCCCGTCGAGAGCACTGCTCCACAGAAGCTCGTCGACAGAAAATTCCTCCTGTGCCACTGCAAGGGGTGCCTGGTTATCAGCGCGACAGACGGACTGCTGCGACGCGCGGCGTGGGGTTCGCTTCCTCTTACAGCCAGCCTGTAGGTCATTCGCGTGAGTTAATAAGGCGAGAGAGAGCGAAAAACACGCGTACGGGCTTGGGGAGCGCAGCCTGTTTTGGCTGAAAGCGTGTCTTCGGTTTTCCGTGAGCAGCAGCTGCTTGTCAGGGCTGCGCTGACAGAACTTTGAAGCACGCTTCGGTAATCTGTCTGCGTTTCTTCGCTTCCCCTTGCTGTTCCCAACATGCTAAAAATCATCAAAACAGTGAAATACTGTCCCGCGGCTGCAGGAAGAGGAATGAGAATGTGTTCCCGGTATCCAATCATCTGCTTATTCTGCCTGTTCTTAAGAACAGAATTTATTGAAGCAATTTATCCTGCCTAAATGTGATATAAATCTGAGCACATGTATGTACATACCAGTCATACTCGGTAGCGAACAAGCAGCTAAATCTTTCTTTAAAGAATGAGTGAATCCTCCTGACGCTTTGCAAGATCAAGTAAACTGAGGTTTTTGCAGATTTTTTTTATTTTTTTTTTCAGTAGAGCTGCTTGTTATGCTATCAGAAGCCACTGGCAGGCAGCCCGAAATGCCATTGAGTTTTTGTTTTGTTTTCCCGTTCTCCCTTTCGGTTAGCGTTACCAGAGCCCCAGGAGTGACAGCTGATCCATTTATTTAATTTCTCAAAGAGCTCTTGCATCCATCGGAAGCATAAATACGAGGCAGAGGGACCCCAAAGTTCTTCACGTTGGCGGAGGCAGCAGGCCGCTGAGGTGACAGCGGTAAGGATGGATCTCGGACCTGCGTTAATTAAAAAAGCCTAGGGTTGGCTGCCCTGTGAAATACAGCTTTCTCCCTGCATCATCATTATGCTGCATGTTTAACGGCAAGATTTGTTTGTTGATGGAATAAACGCATCCCCAGCCTCCTCCCACGCAGCCCGGTTTCAGTGCACGAGGGTGATTTAAACAATCTCCCAACGCTTCCAGCGCCAGCCTGGCTTTGACAGCAAGGGGCATTGCAGCTGTCCTTTGAAGTTCTGTGACTTTGTGGCTCTCTTGGTGCCGTAGCCCTCAACTTGGAGCTGTTTAATCGCTTGAAAATTGTCCAGCGTGGTGCTGGACTGGTGGAGGGTTTTGGATTTTCGTGGTTCATTTGAGAACGGGCTGAAAAGCGATGCCCTGAGGGCTCCTGAGAGGTGCTCTCCTGCGGCCGCGCGCTCAGCTTGCCGGCTCTAGGTATGGCCGTTCCTGGTGCTCCTTACATCGATCGCCAAAGTGCGATCACGAACCCCTGAGCCCCCCACGGTTCAAACACGAACCCCTGAGCCCCCAGGCGTGCAAATTCGCGCCCCTCGTTTCGTCAGCAGGTAACCGACGCGTCAAAGCACGCACGAATGGTTGCCTGGATAGACATTAAGAAATCTGGAGCTCACGACTCTTGCGTCTGCCTTCAGCTTGACGGACAGCAGAGAGCGCGGCTCCGGGAGCCTTGGCCTGTTATGGGCGAGGAAGACGGGCGCGGAGTAAGACTGGGGGAAAGGGAAAAATCCAAGGTCTGGGCTGCCCAAGACAGCAATTGTCGACTCTTGCTCGGTCTGTGTCCTGATATCATCGTCTTACCGGCTGCCATACTGCAGCGGTGATGGTGAAATAACTCTGGTGGCCATCAGGTTGACGTTTGTGTTGTCTCTGGTCTGATTTCTCTCATTTTCTTACAGAAAGAGCGGTCGTTGGGCTGCCCTGTGCTAGGAGTGGGTGATGGAGGGCTAAGCCCTGTGCCTTGACTCGGTTCAGAGCTGTGGCTGTGCGGCTGCCTGGCAGGTTTGGGTGCAGTATTTTTGGCTCTTGAGTGCAGGTGATTAAGCATTCCGTTGGCTTTGTGCTTCTCTTTGCAGCATCAGGGAGTTGATCTGAGCAGAGGTTTGGTGTTACAAGGGGGTTTGGCCTCTCATCCCTCCTTGCTAGACACCGCTTTCGCGCGTTGAAACTTCCCGAGGGAGCCTGGGCTCAGAGCAGGTCGTGACAGCAGCGCGCGTGTCCGCTCCTAGGACGCAACGGATGCACGTAAGTCAGCTGCTTCAGGGCCTGGAGGAGATTCCTCTGGGAGGAGGATCTGTTGGTTGTGGAGAGGTGGAGCTGAGCCCCCCGGTTTGTTCAGCAGGCAGGAGCGATGGGTCCGTATTTTGGTTTCTTGAGTTCCCAGTTTGGAGCTCAAGATGGTAGAAAGAGTCCTGGTTTTTTGACATGTCCCCACTCAGAGTCATCCTGCTGCCACCCGTCACCTCAAGGCCAGCCTTCGCCAGGGTTTAACCTTCCAGTCCCCGGCCGCCGTTGTCCCACCCTCCCGTTCTGCACGTCCCGTTTCACCTCTGCGGGCTGTTCTGGGGGGCCGCTGCGGCGGGTGGATGTTCCTGGCCATCTTCATCGCCGTCATTACCGCGCCTGCCCCGCGCTAGGGAACGTTTTGGCCGCTCGCCCGTTGCGTTTGCCAGAGGGCTATTTATCCTTCGCGAGCGCGTGTTTGCGTAGACCCTGGAGTTTTGCTGAATAAATCCAAACATGGCCTAATGTTGTGGACGTCTCTCTCCTTTTTGTGGGAGAGGACCTGGCAGCCACTTTCTTGTAGCTTTTGGTTGCTGCCGTTGTGTGCTGCGGCCGGGCCAGTGCTCGCCGAGGGGAATTCCACCCATTTTAGCTGCCCGACCTCACGGTAACAGAAAAAAATAATATTTTTGCATGTTAAATAATAATTTATTTCCGTGTCTTTTCAATAAAAGCCGTTTTCTGTAGCACATACGTCGCCCCTCTGCTGCTAAGTCGCATTCTTGGAGCCCTTTCTCGTATAGCTCCTAAAAATAACCAGCCTCCCCGCCCTCTCGCCGCTGCTCGGTGCGTGCGCGCGTTAACGGCTCGAAATGCAGAAAGCTAACTAAAAGCGCCTGTGTCTTCGTGGCTGCGTCTTGGCCGCGTTCTGGTTTCGTTTCTGCTCTTGGCTGCAGCGAGCTGACGCGCGTCGCCGGAGCCAAGCGCCGAACTTGGAGGAAAAGATGCTGGAAGCGACGCGAACCCCCTGAAGAGACAGCATTTGCTTTATTATCGCTTTTTAAAATCCTGCCATAAAAATACCAGTGGGTGGAGGGAACCATTATTTCTTGAGCTTGAGGTGGCGGGGGTGACTTTATTTACTCTTTATTTTTTTATTAATAAGAACAGCTTCACTTGTAGCGTAACAGGACGGCGCGTTTGTTATCCCTGGCTGTAACCCGTGACAAACTGCCCTGCCGTCAGCCTCGTCGTTTACCCGCTGGGGAGCCCGATTATTGCCTTGTAAAACGGAGCACCACTCCTATAATCCCTTAATTAATTAAATGACAAATTTTAGTTCTCTCCCATTGAAAATATAACTTGTACATAGAAAGGACTAGGATTTATTTGATCGCTTCTTGCTTGCACTATTTTTTTTTTTTTTGTTTTTCCTGTGGGTTGTCACTGCCTTTCCTCATGCGTCTGTGCTTGCGAACGCTAAGGGAGGATGAGGCGGACGGTGGCCTTCCTCGACGCCCTCCGTCTGGGGGATGTTCCGTAGGTCTTTGCGAGAGACGAGCGTTGTCCCCGTTCTGCAGGCGGTGACGCTGAGAGGCAGAAAGTCCCTTGGCCCATCAGAGAATGGGTGGTGGGCCTTGGTGGGACCCCGGCCGTGGAACGCTCCTGCTCCTCTCCCGCCCGCCGGCCCGCGCCGTCTCACCGCCGTGGCTCCCAGTGAGCCCGTCTGGCTGCGACGCCGCGCTTCCTTCCCGTGTGTGAAAAATGGACCGGGCCCTCCGAATTCTTGTTTAAACTTGGGTCGGATTAATTTCTCTTCCCTGCTTGTGTCTAGGGCACAAAGAGATCCTCCTTCCCGGCGAGCGCGGCCTTGATTAATTACAGCCCTGCAAAGGGCAGCTTCTGCTCTGGATATTTTTAATTTTTTTTTAGCTTATTTAACAATTTCCTCTTCTCTCCTTTCTCTCCAGCTCAGCTCAGCTGCATGAAATATGGGAGACGACAGGCCGTTTGTGTGCAATGCCCCCGGCTGCGGACAGGTACGTTTACAGTATACTTTATTGTGAACGTGTCGCTGTGAATCAAAGTGGCTGTTTTATCACTCAGGCAAAGAGTTTAAAGCCGGTGTTTTACGTGATCACTGGAGGTAATCAGATCAGAGGATTTGCAGTGTGTAAATCCAGGTTATGAGCGAGCGTAGGCACTCCAAAGTAATGAAAGCTGCCTTGCTTCGTGGTGGATTGTTATTCTGCGGGTGTTTTCCAGGAGGCCCGCGCGGCCCGGAGAAAACGCGCTGATCTCCGGTTAATGTTTTCTGATAACGTCGCTCATCTTCTTTCAAGGCTGTTTAACCAAAGGACAGATATTCGCTCTCCGCCAGGATGAGCGAGCTGCTGCAGCGTGCTCCGTAAAGCAGCTGGGAATGTGACAGTTGATGGTTTCTGTTACGCCAACCCCAAACTGCCCCAGTCTATTTTGGGCTTCAAAAAAAAAAAAAAAAAAAAAAAGACCCATTGTGAATTTTTCCTCCATGGACAGCACGCTGGAGTTGACCGTGGCCTTGCAGGACTCCTGCTCGCTGTCCCAGGGCGAGCGATGGTTGCTTTGAACGAGCCGCGTCCCCTTTGCAGTCACAAACCTTTCTCGCGGGCTCGCCCGCGCCTTTCCGCCGCGTCTTGCTTGGTTTTGCGACGACGCTTTCCCAAAGCCGAACCTGGGGTCCCTCCGGCGCTCGGCGGTTCAGCGTCGCGGCGGCTCGCGCGCTGCCGTAGCGGGAGGAACAGGGGGATTGTGCAGTTCCTGCTGGGGCTGGTTTAACGGGAACCGTTAGAAACGGGGGCTTCCGCGGAAGCACAGCCCTGCGCAGAGCCCAGGGAGAGCTGGGTTTGTCTGTTCTGGAGCGTTTGAACCCCAAAACACCAGGATGCTTTTTGCAGGGCAGGGACTGTGGCTGTTGATTAGCTATTCAGTGATGCGCACGCACTGTGTTTTCCCGGCTGCGACCGTGGGATGTTGGGTTGCCAAACTCTTACGACTGTGAGGCGTTTGGGAGCTCTAACCGACCCCAGGGTGCTCCCCCGTCCCCTTCCCCCCGCAATTTGTCGGTGTATTTAGTATCTTAATGCCTTTTGTGGGTCTCTCAATTGAAATTAAAGATAATTCCTCGTCCCCAGGGCACGTCCTCTGAGACTGCGTGTGAGTTCTGTGACGCATCTGTTTTTATAGTGCAGAAATGGGTCAAAAAAACCTCATCTGGTGACTCTGGGGGACGGGGGCTCTTCAAAAATACGCAGAACCTCTCGGCTTTGTGGTCTTTCTAGCCCTAGTCTCATCTGAAGCGTTTTCTATCCACTTGCAGGTGATCTTCCTTTTTTTCCACCTCTTTTTTTTTTTTTTTTTTTTTTTTTTTTCTGGGCTGCTTTTTATCTTGAACTTCTTTGCCTGTGAAATTGTGCAAGTCATTTATAAAATGTATTAGCTGTATTTGAGCACTTAATGATGTGAGGACTTCAATCATACAACCTGAAAATCGGATTCAAACAAGCAATTAAGGCAAACAACAATGTATTTAAATTTAATCTCCCACAATCTCCCACAAATGACATATAAAGGTGGTTGCTTCCTCCTTTCGCTGTTCCAGACTGCTGCTTATGGGTAATTCTGACAATTCTTCATGTTAATATTGAAATGTTAGAATCTGGGTAATTCATACTGGTGTGATTCATGGTGATCTAACCTGACCTCCCGCACGGTTTCCTAGAACGTCCTTCAGTACCTGTTCGAACCAGAGCGTGTGTTAAATAATGATGATCCCAGCTTGATTTAAAATATTTCCAGTGATGGAGAATTCGCCACAGCCCGTGGTTAAGTTGTTCTAATAGTTAATTGCTCTTGCTGGTAAGGAAAAATTATGCCTTATTTCCAGTCTAAACCTCTTCGGCTGCTGCTTCCCAGCCGTGGATCTTGTTAATTTTTGTTCGTTAGGCAGAGGATCCTTCCTATCAAATTTCTGGTGTCCGTAGGTGCTTGCTGCCTGATCCAGTCATCCCTTAACAGTCCTTCAGGCTAACTAAATACACGGAGCTCCGAGCCTCTCCCCGTAAGTCCTGGTGTCTTACCTGCGTTTTTTCTGTCCCCTATTCTGTACATCAGCTTCACGTTGAAGGTTTTTAAGAGCCTTTACAAACCCTGCTCACCGCTAACGCGCAGCAGTGCCGCAGCGGTACCCGAGAGCCGTACGGACCGGCGTGGAACGATCGTCAGCTTAAATAACGTTCGGTGAGCTGCGCTTTGTGGGGCAAGTGGAGTAAAATTGGATGGTTGCGATGAGCCGGACAGGGTAGCGCAGTTGGTGGCTTTGAATATTAAAAATAAACCTGGATTTGAAGTTGGGGGGCTGGTGGTGGCCAGCAGCTGTCTGCAGGGCTCGACCTCCGAGGCACGTGCCGCGTTGTTTCCCCGGCGGCTTGTGCTGCCTTTTGGCACTGAACCCTGACCCCCGACAAGCCGCCGTGGGTCATCCCGTCAGAAATGGCTGCTTTGCCTGGGCTCGTGTGAAAGTGAAGCCTCAGGATTCTTTTAAGACATTTGGGTGCATTTTGCTCAGGAAAAAAGCTATTTAAATGGGAGGGTGCCGAGTCTCTTTGCTTATCAGGGTCAACATTTTTGGGATGGTGCCTGGCTCGCTGGGGCCCTTCACTGCCGTGGCTCCAGCGCCTCTGTTCCTTTCCCTCCTCTTTGATCCCGTGCCCAATCCATTCGCGTGTTTTTTTTTTTTATCCCTGCAGATTCCTGCTTTTCTGAGTATTCCCCTGTTTGAGGGGTTTTTGGTGGCCCGCTCCCGCTACATGGGAACGGGCTGCTCTGGTCCGGAGGGAACTGGGATGGGTTCTGGCGTTCGTTATCCGCTGGGGCGGCAGGCGTGGGGGTGAATCGCCCGGTCCTTTTTCCGCTCGCTAAAATCGGCGATCTGCCTCTCGCAGACGCTGCGCTGAGACACGCAGTAGCGTTGGGAGGTCCCGGGAGAAGGAGAAGGGAGAGCAGAGCCGAAGAAATTTGAACAGGAGACTGGAGACAATTACTGCGAAGCCAGTGATGATTTTCCCCCTTTAGGTTAAAGGAGGAAAAAAAAAATACTGCTTCCTGGTGTAATTTCTCTGAACCGTTAGCTGCTTGGTTCCCTCTGTAGCTGGTAGCAGCCCCATCTTTTATGCTCTGTACCTTTTTTTCCTGCTTTTCCTTCGCTGTCTTTATGTAGGAAAAGGCTGTAAAGCTGAACTTTCCAGGGAAGCGAGGAGGGAATGGCCACCGAAAATAGACGAGCAGATCTCGCTGTACCCCCCTGTCATCGCAGCCAGTGGGCTTTCGGTGGGTGCGTAAACATGTTGTGGTTGCTAGGTCTTTAATGGCTGTTATTTTTGGATTCTGTACGCGATCACTTCCCAACAGTGAGTCTGCTGTGGCACAGCTGACTCCTCGATGCGCCGCATATACCGCTTTTAAAAAAGATTCTTCTCAAGGTCGTTTATCTGGTTTCTCCTCCGAGAGGACAGGTGACGCATTTTTCCCGGACCCCCTTCCCTCTGGCGCGCTCTGCGTGGAGGGGGAAGCGCCGTGGCCCCCCCGTGCCGCTGTCTGAGGGTGAGGAGGGAGGCAGAGGCAGGCCCCTGCCTCCGAAACGTCTGCGGAAGGCGCAGAGCAGTGCCTCGCGTCGGGCTTCCCTTGAATCTGTTCAGTGAAACTCATCTGGGGCTGGTGCGCGCCGCTAATCGTTCCTAAAATCTTTAATCCCATTTAAAACATACCCAGTGATGAAAGGCAGCCGTAGCGCAACCCAGCGTCAGCTGTAAACTTTAGCGTTGCCATTAAAGTTGGAAGGTGTTAACTCACTAAGCCTGTGTGATGAGACAGCTCTGACTCATTAACGCAAGGTAATTAAAACTTCGGCCGTCCTGTCCAAGGCATCCAGAGCAAAGGTCTGGAAGGAAGGCGGGGGCTTCGCGTGCTCTGCTGCTGCTTCGTGACCGAGAGCCGGCGGTGGCGGAGGGACGTTGCTCGGCGCTCTCCTCTCTTGTAGAGTGGTGTTACACCCTCCCCAGGCCGCCTGACGGGCGATCCGGGCAGGCGAGCCGGCGGTGCGAAGGGTGGGTCGGGGATGGACGTGCCTCCCCAACAGCCGTGCCTCTCCTGCGGGCGCTGGGGGCCTGAGGCTTTACGAAGCGCCGTAACGGAGGAACATCTTTGTTAATAAAACCTCTTTGTCCGCTCCTGGTGCCCAAACGAATGGAGGGGCCGTAATCTGGACTATATTCTGCTGGGAGCAAGGCTTTCCCTAGCCCCTGCCTCCCCACTCCACGCCATCTCACTCTTTATCCGTGACACAAATCGTCGCTCGGGTCCCGATTCCAGTGCCACGGTTATACAGGCCGTTTCCTCAAACAATCGTTTGCTTTTTAAACGCACCTTTAATTTAACAATTTATTCCCCGTAAACCTGTGCCACTGAGGTGATGCTCGTGCAGTGTCCGAGAAACGCGAAGCCCAGAACTTTCACGAGGCCAGAAAATGATTTTTCTTCTTTGTGGTTTATTGTATCCTCTTATCTTGTCATATAATAGAAATAATGTTTATGGCGTCGAGGCCTCAGCATCGCTTGGCATTTAACCAACCTCAAAAGCAGTTTATTGCTTTGTGTACTCTGCCGCCATGACCATTATCCCTTAAATCTCTATTGCTCCGTAATATACGAGCCAACAAACGGCTGCTGCGATTGGTTCCATGTGGCGCTGAAGCTAAGGTGTGTTTTGTAGCTTGTATAATCCAAACGAATATAGATTATTCCTTTTATACGAGACCTGGGAGGGGAAAAAAATGACCCTCTTCTCTTTTCAGGAAGCGGCGAGCTCTGCTTGTCACGGTTCAGGCTTTCGAGTGGCCCGGGACACGCGCCCGCCGCGTCCGCTCGCGGGTTTGCCGCGGGATTGCCGGCCGCGGAGTTACCGCTGTCGGCAGCCCGAGCTGCGATTCGTACCGCTTGTGTCTTCATCCCAGCTTCGGGTAGGGTCCAGCTCCGCCAGTGCGAGGAACGACTCCTGGCCCTGGTCTGTCGGGCCCGGCGTCCCCGGTGAAGCGGGCTGTTCTGGGCGAGCCGTTGCGATTAAAAGCGGCAGAATGATCTCGCGAAGCGAGTGGGTGTGGAGAGCAGCCCAGAGGCGAGAGGAGGAAAGCGCCCTTTGCTTTACCACAGAGCGTCTTTCTGTCCCTGTAACTTCCAGGGTTTGCTTTGTTACCGTCCTCTCCTTCCCGTTATGGCGTAAAGCAGAAGGTGAGCAAATATTCCGTCCCTGCTGCTAGGAGCCGCCGTTATTCCCCTCGGAAAACCCAGTGGGAGCTTGCTGCCGGCCCCGGCCGGGACCACGCGTGTGCGGGACCCGAGTGCGTTCGGTTTGAACGTGAGCAGGTACAGAAAGAAACCCTTGTGCGTCGGTTTAACAGCCGCCCCGGGGTCTGCCTGCTGAGGCTGTTCCTGAGCTCGTGAAGGGAAGCCAGACCAACCGCCCAAGAAATTCGGAGAGTTAAAATCGGATCTTTGAGAAACTCCAGCCCAATTGGCCACCTGCTGTTAGGGCAAACAGGAATTTAAATGGTTGTTGAGCAGAGTTATGGCACCCTGTCCTCCAGTAGAAACGGTTGCTGTCCTGGCACGGGGACTGGGTGGGACCGGGGTTGGACGCGGGCGCGGGGTGTTTTTCCGAAAGGCTCCAGGCTCCTAACACCCGCTGATTTGATGAGGTAGGAGCGGCTGTGTCTTTGGAAATCTGGGCCGTATTAATCAGGAGAATGGCTTCTGTGGGGCAGGGCGGACAGGGCTGGTGAGGGTGGCAGGACAGGAGCAGGACTTACAACTGCCCCGTCCAGGGTTACGTGACACGATCGACATCAGGTCTCAGCTCCAGGGGCCCCCAGGCACAGCGATGCCATGGGGCTGGATGCCGCGTGTCACCGTGGGACCCGAGCTAAGGGCTGGATCACACGGGAAGCGGTTCCCCGTCCGCCTGCGAGCCCTTGCAGGTGACCCCGGGCGGTACAAAGACTTCCCCCGCGTGCCCGTAAGGGTCGCTCGCCGCTGGGGTCCCCTCTCCCAGCCAAATACTGAAATGACAAACTGTGGCTGTGAAACGATGGAGCGAGAATAAAATCCTTCTCCGAGCTGGTTGTTATGCTCGGGCGCAGGATGCCCCTGCCTGTAGTTAGCGTGCGGAGTCACGTACGTGCTGTGTCCCTACTGCACCCCGGTGATTTGGAGAGCGGAGCCGTAAACTCGAGTTCCTTTTCTGGGCTTTAAATTGAAGGAAACGTCTGACGCTCTGCGGCCAGGAATTCCTGGCCGTGTACGCCTGCCTGCCCCCCATCTGCAGCTTTTTATTTGAAGCTGCCACAGCTGAAATAAAATCCTACAGAGAAACGTCTTGGGTAAAGGTCTTCTCTTATTTTACAGGAGCGCAGGTTTCCAGAGTTAATTATTTATTTCAAATTAAGGCCTTTGCAGCTGCAGTACCTGCACGGCAAGCACAAAATGGCAGATGCGGTGCAAATCTCCGCGCGTTCGCCGCGCGTCGCGGGTCCGCGCGGAAGCGGTGGCTGGTTGTAGTAACTCTTCAGGTTGTTAGCATCAGAAGGAGTGAATTAATTTGGATTGTAACTCATCTGTTGTCGGCAGAGCAAAACGCTGTCTCCCACCTCTCGCTGAAGGTGTTTTTGGGGCTGGGGAGGGGAAAGCTAATTTTGAATAATAATAAGCCTGAGAAGGCATCTGAAACCAGTAAACGTTTATTTTTTACACTCCTATAACTTAAAAACGGCCAAACCAATTTAAACCAAATTGGATAATAAAAAATATTGCTCCTAGGCTGAGCCCCTGTATGCCAAGTTCCAGCCTAGAATGAATTTTTATGACCAAATTATAAACCCCCTAGAAATGAAGGTTTAAAATGGAAATGTTGACAGACCTTTAACTACAAAAGCACTATAATAGAACTTCTTTTTTTGTAAAATGGCTGGTTTAAAATATAATTAAGACTTAAATATTATTTAATAGCAGCATTTCCTGTAAGTTAAAACCTTTATCATTCCTACGGCTGGGACTCGTTGCCAGCTCTGCGAACGCCGGCTCTGCTCTGCATTTGGAGCACGTGTGCGGCGCTGAACCGCCGCAGACACTTGTCTGTCAAATGGGAATGGCTCCGGACAGCTTTTCCCATTCCTCTTTTTCGAAATAAGAGCCCGGATGCCGAAGGACTCGCTGGACCTCCGCGCCAGTCCTGCGGCTCCGGGAAGAAACCGCCGCGTAAGCCTCTGCCGAGGACTCGGCGTTTAATACCGCCGAAATGCCGGTGGTTCGCTCTTCGCGGGGAAAACGTGTTTGCATCCCCTCTGGCTGATTAGCTATTAATTAGGAGTTGCGCTCTTAGCGTGCTGGCCGCTTTGGCGTTCTCGGCACCTGCTGAAGGCTTTGGGAAGCTGGGCGCCCAGCGGCCGCTCTGGCCGTGGTGAATCCGGAAGCCCCTCGCACCGCGGAGCGGCGGCTCGGAGAGTTGTCCTTGCAGGAAAAATAAAATAAAAGGCTTTTCATTTTGCGGGGGGCTTTGTGCAGGCTTTCCCCCCCCTCTCCCAGAGGGTTGCATTTGCTGTCGCACCGCGGTCCTCCCCGTGCCCTTCTTAGCGCCGGTGCCGGGCGACGGCCGCGTGCCGCGGGATGGGACGCTGCCGTGCAGCTGTCGCACCCCACCCAGCGTGGGGCTTGCTTTCCATCCCTGCCTCCTTTCTCGGACTTGCTAATTCCTCTGTTTCGCTGCCTTTCTTCTCCCTCCCTCCCTCCCCACGTGAAATGCTGCCATTTAAAAATAACCCCGGGATGGTTGCTGCGGACGCAGGGATTGTTGCGACACCCGGTTTGAAAGTGGAACTCGCCGTTGGAGAATAACAGTCACTGCATGGTGTCCTCTCCTTTTTCCTGCTGATTTTTTTTTTTTTTTGCTCTCTGCTGTCTTTTTTTTTCAGGTGAATAAGCTTCCTGGCTTTAACCCTGCAGCCAAGCACCTTCTCAGGTCGGCGTTTCTTATCGGGGATGCTGTTAGTGGGATGCAGCGAGATCTTCACCTTAATTTCTTGGGCTGATAGGTTTTGTACTGGGGTTTTTTTATTTAAAAAGTCTCCATTAGAAAACAACACTAGAAAGCAACGTAACCTGGAAATCGGGGATGCTTGTAGCTGAAGCTCTGCGACGCTACGAGCGCGCTTGTACGTGCGCGCGCTCTCGCTCGCCCTCCTCCCTCGTGGGAGCTGCAGGAGACGCTCTCCCTTCCGCAGCCACGTGTGAAGGGCTGGGTGCGCGGGAGCAGCTTTTCCCTCCCACGCCGGGACGGCCGCGAGCTGGGACGTCCACCCCCGCGGCCGTGCTGGGAGGAGGCTCTTTGCAAGGGCAGGCGTTGCAGCGAAATTGAGCCGGAGACTGTTGTTCTGTGTGTTTTCGGCTGTCGCCGTGTCCTCCTCCCGTGCGCGCTGTGCGTGCGGCGCTGGAATTTGACTGGGAAACGGTCGCTGCGGTGGATGTGCTCGAGAAGGCTCTGCTGCATCTTCCACTAGAAACCTCCCTGTGGGGTTTTTGTGTGTGAAATAATTGCTTACTAGCACAAATCGGTTTAACGCCTATCTGGAGGAGATAGGTAACTTCGGCTTGTGTTGGTTCCTCTCTACTTTGCACTTTCTCAGAAGCGTTAGGGCGCTGGGTTTGCAGCGCGGTTTGGGAACAGCGTTTACAGTTCTGTGGCAGTGAACGCCTGTTCTAGAGCAAGCCCTCGTTAGGGTTTCCTAGCCGTTTTGGCTGCTGCAGGAATTAAAGTGAAGAAAGCTGCGTGGTTTCTCCCCGCTATCGCCTCAGAGATGCTGTGCCGAGGCTGCAGAATACCTAATAGCGCCTTAAAATATGCAGAAGCCGGCTTTACTGCAGGTCCTGACAAAGAAAACGCCATCGGAGGATGAGCCGTGCTGCAAAGCGTCAGCTGGCCGTCCGCCGCCGCCGTATCGGGCACGCTCTCCCGTCGCCTCGTTAGCGTGCTCCTTCATTTTGGCGTAAAGCTGGAGCCTACGAGGCGGCGCACAACCAGCAGACCCATTTTGCATGGCAATAGACTGGCCAGTAATGGATCTGATTGCCCTTTTGGAGCACCTCTCGTCCCAAAGGATTCCTCAACCGGTCGCAAATCACGCGGAAACGCGCCTGCCGCCGAGCTGCGGCGCTGGGGAAGGTGGGGCGGCGGTCTCCGTGCGGAGGGAGCCCGTCCTGCCGGCGAGAGCGGGGCCGAGAGCTCGGAGGCAGCAGTGCAATTTTCTTTAGAGCTTAAAGAAACCGGGTTTAACCTTCCTCGTTTCGGAGGAAGGGCGAGGAGCAGCGCTGCGGGGCGTCGAGCCTCATTTCTAGGGAAAGCTGGGCGGTTAAGCCATCTGCTTTTCGATGGGTGATTTGCAGAGTCAGCAGCTATAAATACGCAGAGAGAGCGCGAGCGCGCGGCACGATGTGCTCCTGTGTACACGGTCACATCCTGGCGTACGTGTACCCACGTAGACGTGAGCACGAACACGTCCCGGCCAGCCATCTCCCTTTCTTCGGGCCGTTGGATGCCGCGTCCTCGAGGGCCGCGGGACGGGGAGTCGGCAGCGGTCGTTACTCCGTGTGTCCATGCAGGAGAACGCCCCCCGCTTGAAAAGCGGCCTCTGCGCCGCGCCGGGGGTGCGGTTTCGCAGGGCGTCCGTTGACGCGCGCGCTGGACGCGGGGCTTTGCCGCCCACGCATCCCCGTTTGCGGAGCGCGCCAGAACCCCCGCGCACGCCTCGCGCCGGCAGCGACCCGTCGGTCACGCCGCTCGCGGGCCGGCGAAGCCCGTCGCGCCGCAACTGGGCGCCTCTAATGATTTAAATTGATTTAAATTTCGGCGGTGGTTTGGTTTTGTTTCGCAGGACCGTCCCCTCGTCGTTCCCAGGTTGCAGGACCGTTTCCACTTTCTGCAGCAGGGGGAACGAGGAGGCAGCGTTTCCTCTTTCTTGGGAGCGTCAGGGCTGCAGAAATACCCCAGCGCGGCTCCGTACTGGCGAGGAATGGTTTCTTCTCCTTTTTGATTTACGGGAGTCTCACCCCCGTGGAGTTCCTGCTCCGAAGGAACTGATCTCAGCCCAGTCCTTACCTAGAGCTCCAGCTCGACATCAGAAATGCAAACCGCGTCTCGCGCTAGCGCGAAGCCGTAAATTGAGCCAGGCTCTTTTATGAACTTTAAATTAGACTGATCTAAAAGCTTCCTTGCGGTCTTGAGCTTATTGGGAGCGGGAAGCTGCCGGCGCTGCCGTGCTGGCCGCGGCGTGCGAGTCTAACCTCGCCTGATCCTATCTCAAGAACAGCAAAACCTGTTTTTCACCCGCGCTCTTCCCTCGTAAAGCGAACGTGAAATGGGGCGCTGGGTCGGAGGTTCTGGAGGGAGGAGGGTTGGTTAGGAAACGGGAGAGAGATTTTAAGGTACGATCCAAGCCTGCCTTACGCTCAGGATCGAATTTTTCCTGCCTCTCTGCAGCTCTGGGTTTTTTTCTTGGCCAGTGAAATACCTCCTTACGTTAAAACCCGTCTTGTAAAGACAAGGCTGTTGGGTTTTGCAGGTTTTTTGTTGTTATTGTTCAAAGCCTCGCTTGCTACCTGCCTGCCGATCTCTGAGAAAACGGTGGGTGCTTTGTGTTTTACTCCCCGAGCAGACAATCTATTCCCCAAGTGCCGCTGCAGCGCGGAGCCTTGACAAAGGCCTCCTTATGCCATCCTGGATACCTTGGATTTTCCAAGCGCTGCAGGAGCTTGCAGGATTTTCTGCAAACTCCTCGCATAAAATCCTGCCAAATTGTTGTTCAAAGAGAAAAAATAAGTGGGGGGGAGTGGGGCTCAGCCTGGGGCTTCCACCTCCCTCCCCATAGCGGAGGGGGCTGCTTTGGGTGGCAAGGAGGAAAAAAGACGTGTTCTCAGTTATTAGCAACCAACAAACCTGTGACCTGGTTTTATTTCAGTATCTAAATAATTTTTCTTTTTTTTCGCGTCCCCGATTCAGTTCTCCGTTCCCAGACACGACCGAGCTTTGCGCAGATACGAGGCAGCAGCTAGAGATGGCTCTTGGCACTTGGAAAGCCAGCTCAAATCCTCTTTTTTTTTTTTTTTTTTTTTTCCTTTTTCTTTTTTTTTTTTTCTCCCCTCCCAAGGATGCTCGCCGGCCGGAGCTGGGCATTGTTGGCTGGCGGGGGCCGCTCCGCCCCTCTGCGGCAGGCAGGCCAGCATGGCCGCTGGCGCAGAGCAGCGCGTCGCGCGATCGATGCGGCGGTGCCGGAGCGGGAGCGAGCAGGCGATGCCGCGTCCTTGGCGGGGAGAAAAACCCCGAGCATCTCCTTGCTGGAGAGCAGGGTGGGGAAAAAAAACCCCCTGTAAAGCGTAACGTCTCAGATCCTTTCTAGAGATCTCATGTGAGGATGAAAGCGAGCTATTCATAGAAGGGATTTCTAGTCATGGGGATTTTTTAAGCTTACGGGGATTTTTGACTTAACGCTTGTCTCCCCTTGGTGGCTGCTGTTTTGCATGAGAACCTTCCTTAAAGAGTCAGTTTTTGGGCTGAGGCGTAACAGCTCGTGCTAAATACGTTGATTTCTCGTAGCTCGTTTGACACGCGAGGAAGGGCGAGGGTTCTAAGGACGGACGGACCCGCCGCGCAGACGCTGCGTTATCCCGCCGCTGGGGGGGATGCGATGCTGTCGCCGCACAAAGGACTGGCGTGCGCCTGTCGGAAAGGAGGAAAAAAAAAAAAAAAATAGTACTTTTTGGGCTTTGCCGGCTCTGTGACATCCCTGCCGTTTTTAAAAGATCCCCTGCAAATCGCCTGCCACGCCGCATCCCGTGGCATCGTGTTTGTTTAACACCCGCTTAACGATGCGGGCTGAGGAACCGCACCGCCGCTTCCCACGCGCTTGGACCAGCTGGTTCCCTCAAATAATTTTTTTATATGCTGGATTAAAATAATAAAAACATTAAAGTCCTAAAATTCCCCCCGAGAGTCAACATCTAGGCAATAAAGGATTGTGCGTGCGGGGGACGGGGCGGGAGAGTTCTGCAGCGGCGCAAAACAGGCGATGAATTAATCCCGGCAGTAAAGCCGCCGAGTTAAACCGTTCCGCAAAATGAAGTCCTGGCAAAATGTCGAATCAGCCTGTCTTTGGGGCAGTTAAAGATTTTTGGCTTCGTAACTTCTTCGGGTTATTTATAAGTGGTAAACGCGCCCTGCGTCGCTGTGTCGGTCGCCGCGTTAGGCGGGGGAGCGGGCTTTATTTTGGGGACCGGATGGGGAGGGTTTCCCAGGCGCTGGAATAATTGACGGGGGTTTGGGGCATCACCTGTCACGTTTATCTGCTTAACCCCCTTCATGGGGGCTTCGCACAGGGGGGCGAGCGGCTCGGCCTCAAAAAAGCTCGTTTACAGGAATAAATATTCCAGGCACCGGATTTTAAGCCCTCCAAGCTAGGCTTAAAAGTAAGGAGCGCATCATTCTGCCGATGCCTTGCTCCTGTGCGCCTTGCTGGCTCTTTTCTTTATTTTTTTTAATTATTTTTTTTATTGTGAGGCTCCTGCTTTCCCCGACGCCCGCAAAGCCGCTGTGCGATGGGCTCCCGGTTGCCTCCAGTGCCGAAGATACAGGTGCCAGCTCTTCCTTGCGCAGCGTCGCTGTCGACATCTCCGTTCTGCGTTTGTGAAATCGCGCGTTCGCCTGCTCCCGGCGGGACTGACCCAGGCTTTGTTTCTGTGGTGGGGGAGGCGTTTGCCGCACACGTTTGAGGCGGTTAAAACAATTTGCGATGGCTGCCTTAGCTCGTCGCCCTTTTAAGAGGCTTGTGCGATGTTTCCTATAAACCTCCAACGTTTGTAAGCTTTAGAAGAAAATTTAAATGCATTTTGCTTCGACTGCATGCGAGATTTTATTATCTGCAGCCCGTAACGGAGGCGGAAAAATTGTTAAGACCCTAAGGATGCAAGTAAAGCGGTTTTGGTGACCTCAGCTGTATATTCCTGCGGCGCTGAATCATCACCCGGGGGCCATCTACAGCCGCGGAGGAAGGCTGTAGATCAAACACCGCGCGGAAAAGCTGCTGGGAAAGCTGCTTGGCCCTCTCTCGTCTGATTTTTTTTTTTTTTTTTCCTTGCACTTAAAGAATTTATCCACTTAATTTTTATTAAGGGCTGCAGATGTAAAGCGATGTAAAAGGGTTTCCCGGTAGCCGGGAGGGGCTGAGGAGGCGATGAGGAGCGAGCGAGAGCCCTGGGCTGGCGCGAATTGCAGCGGGGAGCCCGCTTCGGGCGCGGGAAGGCTTTGTGCTGGGGATTTTGTCGGGTCGCTGAGCAGGCAGAGGAGCCTTGGGAGCGCGCTGATGCGCTCCTCGCGCGTAATCCTGCTGCGCAGGCAGCCCCGACCTGCCCGTCCTGAGCTCCCGTGGCGGCAGCGCTGGGAGACGGACGTGAGAAAAGCGAGACTTGTTCCCCGAAAACCTGACCCCACTTGCTGTCGTTTGAAATCATTACGCGGTTGCACAATCAATGATTGCGGGTGATCTGGGGGGGCGAGGATCCAGAACGTCCGTGCGGGAGATCGCTGGGCGCAGGACGGAGTCGGGCAGAGAGCCTGGCGTTAGACCGCTCTGCGCCGGTCTGCTTGCAGAAATCGTAAATCTGCAGGGAGAAGAGGGTCACCGAGAGCCTCATCGGGGGGGAGCAGCAGCGCCGCGTTAATACGCCCATAAATCTACCTGTTACCATAAAACAGGTGGCTCCTCCAAGAGGCAAAAATAGTCAAACGCCTGGAATTTTTTTTTTTTTTTCTGCCACTATCTCCCTTTAAAAGCTTAATTACCGCAGGACGCTGACATCTGACAGCTTATCACGGGCAGCCGTGGTCCTTTATCAAACACGGGCCGTAGTTTTGCGTCTGTCGGGAATGCGGGGGCAGAAAAAGAGCGAAGGGGCTCCGCGGGGTGGCCAAAATCTCCGGGAGAACACGCGGAGGGGCACGCAGAAAGGGTGCGGCGTGGGCGAGGCTGGTACTGGGAAGCTGCTGGTGCTTGAAGGGCTGATGGGAATAAAAAGATGAAGGCAGCCTGGGAATGGAGTGGTTGTGGGGGGAATCCCGCGCTCGGGTGAGATCTGGGATGATCTTGGCGGGAGGATGGATGGAAAGGACGCGAGGGAAGGGCTCTGGCCTGACGGGATTCGCCGCAGGGCTTTGGGGGGGTTCCTCCGTCTCTCGTATCGCGCCCTGCGCTGGGGCATCCTTGGAAACTGGAGCTGGCCAAAACCGCTCCGCGGAGCAGAGTGCTCCTGGCGCAGGCACGGGGGCAGAGCCGCCTTGTCTCTAGGGCTTGCTTCCAAAATGCCCCGGGCGCTTCTCAAGGCAGCCCAGGATCCGTAAATCCCCATTTGCCTGTTGTATTTTGCCCGTCTCCGCTTGATGGTGTCCCATCTCCCGCCCCCAGGAGTTACCC
Source organism: Chlamydotis macqueenii (assembly GCF_036417535.1). Classification (NCBI taxonomy): domain Eukaryota; kingdom Metazoa; phylum Chordata; class Aves; order Otidiformes; family Otididae; genus Chlamydotis; species Chlamydotis macqueenii. The sequence continues at coordinate 827,287 of NC_141584.1, read as the reverse complement.
TCCTGATTTTCAGACCACGTGGGTGTGTTTGTCGCGCCCGTGCACCTCCCGTTCCGTGGGTCTGTGCTTCCGTACGGCTCGTGCCCTCCAGCTTTTGAAGGGGGAAAAACCCAAACCCCTCGAATTCTGCCTTCATTTAACATCATGCCCTCTCCTGTTCCTGTTGGAGCTTCCCCATGAGAGGTCCTAGCTCAAGTCCACAGAAGAAAACCCCTTTTTTCAGGCAACGAAACCTGTAAAGCGAGGCTCACGCCATGAATGGGTGGGCACAGACCCAGTATCGCCAGTGAATTGGAGGAAATCCACCTTCCAGTGCGTTAAAAAACCTGAATGGGGACCGTGGCATCCTCTTCTAATTGTGGTGGTGCTCAAAGGTCAAGGCTGAGTCACGGCGACGTTTTCAAGCCGCGGCGTCCTGGCACAATGAGCGCTTTTTTCCATTGGAGCTAACTTTTTTTTTTTTAGGATCGCTTTTCTCATAGCCCTGAAACAATAGCGCGCGGCAGAGGGGATCGCGTTCGCCCGGTGCGAGGCGTCTTCCGAGAGGACGACCGCCGGACCTCTCGGATGAGCCCCAATTTAATCCCTGCTCCCTCAGCCCTTGAGGATTTCCGTTGGAAATGACCCCAAGGCGGTCGGATTGGAGTTGAGGGTCCGGCTGTCCGGAGCAGAGTCCGCTGCTGGACTCCCGCTTTCCTTTAGGCTCTGCCCAGGGTAAGTACGCAACGGGAGACGTCGCCGTCCCGCGCCCGGGCACGGCAGCTCCGTGCTGCTCGACGACCCGGCCGCAGGCCTTCGCTTTGGCACGTGCGCGTTGGGCGTCTCAAGATCCGAGTCCTGGTTTTGGCTCAGTCCTGCCACCTCAAACCGCTCTGTTTCTCGTTATCTCCGTTTTTAAGCTCTCCCTCGGAGTGCCGAGAGCCGGGGGAGCGTCGCAGCGTGTCCCCCCCACCCGCCGCAGGGGACGTGCGGGCTGCAGGACTCCCCGTTGTCACCCGGAGCTGGGCTTCCAAGGAGGCCGAGCGCTCGGCTGCGGTGTGCGGTTGGGCAGGGAGCGGCTCGAACCGCGGCGCTGGCGGAGCCGCCTGTGCTCCGGCACCTGCTGCCAAAGCCTCTCCTCGCCCGCGCGGTGTCGCCGGGCTTGGCCCCCATCCAGAGAGACTTTTTAAGATCCCCGTGCAGCCTCCCGAAGCACAAACCCTCAGCCCCGCGGACAAATTAATCGACTCCAGTTCGGGTTTAATTATTTTTACACGTACATTCTCGTTTCGTGGGGTATGCAGAGGAGGAGTTTCCTGTTATTCTTTTCTTTTCACTCTCTAAATTCTCTCTCGCGTGCACGCGTCGCGTGGGGCTGGCTGCCGGTGCCGTTTGTTTGCCGAGGAGTCTCTGCTCCCAGATTGTTCGTTCGGGAGCTGCGGGAAGGGAGACTCGCTTGGTAGACAGCAGCGGCTTGCAGGGGAAGGCGGGAGCCCAGACTGGGTTTCTGAGGTGGGGCTGAAGTCTTTGGTGGGGATTTTTTTTAAATAATTTTATCTTTTTTTTACCCTTTCTTCTCTACCAGCAGCACCAGGGGCTCACGATTCTTTCTCCGCATTGCACGAGCCACGAATAACACAACGGCCCGGCTGCGTGATTCAGCCTTTTCCTCCCTCCGCGCCCAGAGCATCCCCAGCTCCTCGGCGGAGCAGCTCTCTGCGGTAGGGCAGGGCAGGAATTTCACTCCGCTCGTGCTCCCTGCCCCTTTTCCTTGCTCCCTGTTCCCCAGCTCTTGTGACAGGAAGAGACGCTGAGCTCCTAATCAATCACCGAGAGCCCGCACTTGAAATACGGTTAGGGAAGCACAGCTGTAACTGTCTTTGTTAATTTTTTTTTTTTTTTTTTCCCCCTGCAGTGCTTCTCACGTGGCTCCCGGTACTTGCGTGCGCGGTCGGCTTCCTCTGCTAACGCCCTGGTGAAGCGCGGTGCCTTTTTTCCCTTTTTATTTGCTCTGTCTGGTAGGTAGGGAAAGAATTGATGGCTTGCCCAAGGTCACACTGAAAACCTGCGCCGCTGCGGTGGGACTCGAGCCGGGGACGTAATCATGATTCACGTCCACGCCGGAGCTATCTGGGGGTTCCCGTGGGGCAGGCGCGTATCCGCCGGCGCGAGCTGACGCTCCGCAACTCCACCCCCTCGCTCACCTCCCTTAATTACCGCTGCGCCTCTCCTCTTCAGTTATGTGGCAGCGGTAATTAATACGTGTGCTTTAATAACCTTCACTTTTATCGAAACGGGGCTAAAAATGCTCCACCGTGTGGAAGTAAATAATGATTGCATTTCCAGGTTCTGGCCGAGCGCCGCGGGCTTTGTGCGGCTGCGGGCGAGCCCCCGCGTCGCTCGTCTGCGTCTGGCCGCGGGGATCCGGCGCCTGGTCTCCTCGAGGGTGTCGGTGTCTTACAAAATCCCGCGTGGCGTAGGCGGTGGGATTTGGGAGCCTGATTTTCCCACCTTTGGTTTGCATCCCGGGTTTGGGCTGTGATTCCAGCGGAGGAGCTGTGCCTACCAGGCGCCGAGGGCTCCTGGTCTGCGGGGCCGGGTGGATTTTGGGCGGACCAAAGCTGCCGCCCTCCCAGGTGCTCCATAAACCACCTCAGCCGTCTGCTATTTTTCTACATACGCCCCTTTTTAAAAAGCAGAGGGGGTTGGTTCATGGTCCTTCGGTGCGCTGCAGAGAAATTCCTCGGGAGCCAGAGGTTTGGGTTTGGTAGCTGGTGTCCAGCCCGGGTGAAATCCCGCTGGGATGAAAGCATCCCCGGGCGAGCCGATCCTCCGCTGACCGCTCCGGAGGGTTGGAGGTTCTTCTCGGCACCCGGACGCGCTGACGCTCAACTCCAGTGCGCTGGAGATGAAGGAGAGGCCGTCTCTGCCATATGAGACTTTATTAAAATAAAAAAAAAAAAAAGAAAAAGGAAAAGTTGAATACGGAGTTTATTGAAGAATGTGCCCCGTACGTCCTTGGCTGAGCGCTTCCCCCTCGGCTCCGTGGTGCTGTAGGCCAGATGGTTGCTGCCTCCCCCCTGCTGAAACACCTGCATTTCGGCGAGGGGCATGTGTATGAGAAGCCCTCTGGGATAAGGGAAGCTATAGAAATGTAAATTAAATTATTTACCTACTCCCAGTTAAATGTTCTGCCCTTCTGGCCAAGGAGGAAGGGGGTGGGAGGGCTCCCGAACCTGCTTAACTCTTTGTTTAAAGTGCAGGGAAGTTTGTGGAGCGACCTGAGTGTCCGGGCGCTGCGGTGGGGTGGGAGTCGAATATCAAACTGCCCAAAAAATCCGCTCCCTCCAGCCTGGTCCTTGCTGCCGTGTGAAGACCACACTCTGTCACCTCCCAGGTGCCGCCCTGGGGGAAAGCGACGCGTCCCGTGTCGGCGTCTTACCCTCGCCGGTCCCTCTCCTTCCTCGTGCTGGAGGTGGGAGAAGCCTGACTGAAGTTTCTGATTATTATTCGTATTCTTTTTTTTTTAAACAAGGAAAGGAACGTGAATTAATCCCAGGGCAGGATGTAAGCGGGTTTTTTAAAGCTAAAGGCATAGCCACAGGGGTCCCTGGAGTTGCCTGAGCCAAAAATTGCATCTCAAGGTTTGATCCCGATGCGGTTTTCGTGGGGGGACGGGGGGCTGCAGGGGGACATTGCACAAAATGCATCCCAGCCCGCTCCTCTCCAGAGCTGGCTGTGGCCTTTCTGGTTTTCGCAGGACCTGAGTGAGTAGAAATAAGCTTTTCCTGCTGCCTCCAACTTGGGAAGGGCACCGGGCACTTAATTACCTGAACATTTTGCAGGCGAGCATCCTGCTGCGACGGAGAGACGGCCCCGCTGCGGCAGCCGCAAAGCAGAGCCCTGAACGCACGCTGAGCTGACGTCCCTGGCCGCGGACGTTGCCTCTCACCCCGCTTTCAGGTTTTAGTTTCTCCCCAGCATGGGCTGGGGTGAAATGACCTTGGCTCAGGGGCGTTGCGGCTATAAAGCTGCGCTCGCAGCCCACCCAGCAGCCGCCCCCCCTCCCACAAAGGCTTTGTGCTGGAGCAGGAGCGGCAGAGCTGTTTGAATAGCTGTACGTGCGATGCACAATCTGTCTTTTTTTTGTTCTTGAGCTGATCGCTCGTAAGCCTTCACTTTTCCTCTCGTTTATCCCCCGTCAGGCTCGCGGAGGTGCCGTCTCTTCCCTCCTCTAGCGGAAGGATGCTGCCATTGAAAGCGGCTTTCCCGAAGCTCGGTAACCGTAGCTGCTGCGGCCGCCTTGGCTGCTTTGGAAAACGTAGCCCACGCGCTTTCCAGCGGGAGCGAGCGGGCTCCCAGCCCTTCTGACACCTGGCCGTGGGTGAGCGCTGCCTGACAGGGGACCCTCCGAGAGGAAACGGGTCCCAAATCTTTGTGTGTCATCTCCTGTAAGTGTGAAAAAAAAAACAAACCCAGACAACCTGGCCGTGCTATTGTTGCGTTCTTTCAAACCAACAAGTCTTTGTGCGGTATCTTCTCCTCGTCTCCTTTCCTATGGAAATGGGCCCATCTTGGGATTCACGTGGTCCTGGCAGATAATTGCGATGGTCCCCCCGGCCTTTAAAATCTATGAATCACTCCGGTATCGGGGCACTTTATGCACATTAACGAATTAATCCTCACAGCCTCTCTGCGAGGGAGGGAATTATCGTCGTCATTGCTCAGATGGGAAATGGGTGAGCTGGAGCCCAGCTCTGCGTAAGGACGGGGGGGGGTCGCATCACTCACAGCCGTAACAGCTAACCTTTGGGCACCCGGCCCTTGGGGGCACCCGTGACCCCGCATTAGTTACCTCTGCGCCTGTGCCGAGCGCACGGCGAATATCTATCGCGCCTGCCGCGCGGTGAGCAATCCATCTGAGCCCTGTCACGGCGAGATGTATGGAGCCGGGGCGTAGGCGGCGGGTCTGCCGCAGCCGGGAAGCGCGGGGCGGATGTGCCGCCTCGGGATGCCGGGTGGGCTGGGATGCACGCGGGAAGGTCGGCGTCTCCCTGTGGCGTCGGCCTCGCTGTCCGCGCGCCGCCATCTCCCGGCTCGCGTGGGCGTCCTGCCCGCCGGCAGGTCCCCAAATGAGGGTGGTGGGTGCCCCTTGCCCAAGGCGGTGCTGGGAGAGCAAGGCGGACCCCAGGGTGACCCCCCAGCCCCGTCACCCCGGGCTGATCACCCCGTGGTCGCTTGCTGTAGGGCATCACAGAAACCAGCCGGACTTTGGAGGTGAAACCTGTTGTGGCTGCTTTAACGTCGGTGACTTTGAGCTCGGTTTATCCTCACCGGAGCGCTCGGCGCGCTCGTTTACCTCCAGCACTGCGGCTGCGAGACGTGTGCTGGTTTCTTTTGTTTCTGCTGGTACCCGGGTGTTCCAGCCACGTCGGCAGTACCGTGGCGTCCGGGGGCAGAATAACGCACCGCGGTGCTGGGGTTAAGGTTGGAGCAGCGTTCCGCCTTCCCCCTTTTAATGACAGCCTATTAATTCGTCTGTGCGGTGAGCTTGGCGGAGACAGGTTTGCTCCTCACCCCTTTCAGGTCTTGTGCTTTCAGCCAGGTGAAGTTTCCCTTTCACAAGCGCGTGCCCGTGGCACGGTTTGTGCCGTTGCAGCCCGCACCCGGTCTGCATTAAAACTGCGTTTTGGCCGGGTGACTGGCTCGCTGCGCAGCAGCGGGTGTTTTATGTTCTTTGAAAATTACTGTCAAGGTTAAAAAACAGCCGTGCGGCTTGTGCGCCGGAGCTGCCCGGAGAACCGCCAGCGCCTGGGCTCCTGCGCGGCCGGAGGGACGCGTGCGGCGGCTTCGGCACCCGCTGACCCTCCTTTTGCGTGGAGGGCTTGACAAAAGCGAGGGAAAACCCTGAGCAACCCCTTGTTTTTCATGTTGTGCTTATTAAACCGGTGGAAAAAAAAATCTCCTTCTGCCTAAAGATCCAGGTTTCAGCCTACTGCGTTTATTCTCTGGCTCGTGCTGCAGTAGAGATGGCGCGCCGGTCCAGCTGGAAGCATTGTGTCCTATTAAATAAAGATTTTTAAATGAGCGCATTTATCCATCGAGCTGTCACAGCCTGGTGAGTAAAGAACGCAGCCTGGCCAGCCTCAGTCTGCCTCAAACCTGTTCTCTCCAAAAAGCTGTTGCGGTCCCAAAGCCCCAGCGCTCTCTGCGTGCTCTGCCCCCTGCACCCAGAAAAAAAGCCGAAACGGGGGCCGCGCGCCGTGTTTAAACCCGTACTTTGCGCTGCCCTGCGCCCTCGCTGCCGCGTTCGGGGCCGATCCGCGGCGCGGCGGCGTTATCCCAGCGCCTGTCCCTCGCCCCGAAGAGTTTACAGCCTACATCTTCTTTTTAATTCAGACGCCCGCAGAATAGCGGGCTGAAATAACACCGCTGTGTGTCAGCTGCTGATGGAAGGAGATTAAATATTAAAGCCAGCGCTGTGGCTTTAACTCATTCAATTTTTTTTCTTTTTTTCCCCCCCTTTCGCCCCCCCTGCTTTCTTCCCTGTGTAAAATGACATGATTTAGAGCTGAAGTGCCAGACTCAGCCTCTAGGTTTCGGCGTTTGGAAATGTATGCGGAAAGATATATGGTGTCTGTGAGCGTTTCTGCGCGGAGAAAGAGAGCGCTCCCGAGCTAGTGAGACCACATAAAGATGTTAAATAGAGCTGTAACGCACACCCAGAGCAGGAAAAGTGCCCTAGAAAAAAAAAAAAAATGCTGAAAAAAAAAAATAATCCTGCGATGGAGCAAAATGAAAGATTTAAAATAAATTCAGAGGTGCCGAGGCCGGGCTTGAAACACGCCTGTCGAGGAGCTGGGGCTGGCGGGGGAGAAATGTGACCCCGTTCCCCGCATTGTCCTCTTGCTGCTTCCCCTGAGAACCTCCCACCTCTTCCCCAGAACAAAGCTGAGTCGGAGAACTGGGAATTTTCTTCCTTTTCCTTCTTTTTTCCCCCTATCTCTGCGTGTGTAGTGGAGCAACGGCCGCCTGCCTGCTAAATATTCATCTGAAACTGGCTGCTCCTCTGTCCTCGCAAAAAAAAAAAAACCAAACCTGATTTATTTTTCTCCACTTAAGGTAACCCACCTATTTTCCTCCGCTAACAGCTCGTCACCGCGTGGCAAGGGCCAAGTGGGGTTGGCAGTCGCGTACTTTAAAAGCCAGGGCAGTTTTTGGGCCAGAAAGGTGACAAAGCGTCGGTGCCCACCCTTTGTCCCCTGACCCCCCCTTCCACCCACCAGCGCTGTCTGGCGCGGGGCGAAACGCCGCTGCAGATTTCGCCTCCCTGGGAAAAACGGCGGCGGTTCGCTCACTTCTCCTTTGTTCGGTTGCGTTTTGGCGTCGCCGAGATTTGTAACGCCGTTTGGAAATGAGTAGTCGGGTTTGGGCCGGAGCGGAGCTGCGGGTTTCGGAAGCTGTGGGGAGGAAAGGAACCTGGAACGCGCGTATCTTGAGCAAAACCCTTGAGAAATTTTATTTAAGATTTAGTCCCGGACCAGATCGGAGCGGCGGCTGGGCGCACGGGGTTACACGGGCAAAACCCTCTTTGCTTTCCTCCCTGCCAGCACGTTAGGACCCACCAGCCCTGAATTTCTTTTAATTTGAGCCCCGGTTCCGAGTCGCCGTGGAAAGCACCTTGTCTTTGAAGGACGCTTTGCATAACGCGCTTGTTATTGCGCCGGAGGAAGACGGATGGGCCGTGCGCGGCTGCGCGCGGTGCCTCGGCAGCGCTGTCCCCTGCCTCCGCTCGCGTCCGCCGCCCCCCCCCCCCCGCCGCATGGCACCCGGCACGGCGCCGCCGCGGCTTCCAGCCTGGGAAACGCAGCTTTGCTCGATTTAATAAATAAATAAATAAATAAAACACTGAGTCGTAAATAAGCATCGGAAAGAGCGAGTGAACCCGGGGTGTCACGCTCGAGCTCGTTCACAGAAACAGGTGGCGTTGGGGTGGTTGGTTTGTTGGTTGGTTTAACGAGAGAGGAAAAAAAAAAGGACGGGGAAAAGGGCAGAAACCCTCTGCTGCAGCAGCGGCTCTTTCTAGAAACAACCAGCCCGATGCCGCACGGCTCCAGGACGCGTAAAATTCCTGCGGTACGGCCCGCGCAGTGCCCTCGGCCTCCGCTTTGTCGCAGTCTATTAGGAGAGGCGCAATCCATCCTCGGCTCTTTATGATTTTCTGCTTTAACCCCCTCCCTGCCTCTCCCCTGCTTTCCTCCGTCGCCGTGCTCGGCCCGCAGCGGGCCCTGCCTCCCTTTTGTCTGGGTTTTGGCGATGCCCGGCCCTGCCTCCACGCTCTCGAGGGGTGGGCGCGAGCGCCCCAACCCCAGCGCGTCCCGAAAGCCGTCACGAGCGGGGACTTTATCCTGCGATCCTCCCGCAGGTGGAATTGCAGGCGCCATCTTCACGGCGCACAAAATGGCGTCTCCCCCGCCCCGCTTGGATGGCGGCCGCGATTCGGGCGGCCGCCTCCGTCCTGCTCCCTAAAGCCGCAGCCCGAATCGCCGGGTGGGTGCCAGCTCCCTCACACACCATCCCAAAAAAGTTGCCTGACCCCCTAATAGCACTGAATTCATCCCTCCCTTAGCCGGCAATAAAGCGACGCGTCTCACCGATCTGCGTTTCCTAGATTGCCTGTGGCCCTGCCGCTTAAAAAAAAGAATTATTAAAAATACTCGTCCCGCGTTCCCCAGAAGCCCCGCATAACGGCTTTTTCATTTTGAGCAATGCTTCTCAAACATTCCATCCCGCTCTGGTTTTGCTTAGCGCTCGGCGGCGATGGCGTTCTGCTTGCTCGCCGGGCGGCTCCCCCCCCCCCCGCAACCCTGCTGCAGGATGCACGCGTAAAACGCAAAAACGCATTTATTCACGATTTTCTAAATTGTTTCATTTCAGAGGTTTACAAACGAGGACCACCTGGCGGTTCATAAACACAAGCATGAGATGACATTGAAATTCGGCCCCGCGCGAACCGACTCGGTCATCATCGCAGGTATGTGGCGCTCGGTGCAGGCCGGCTCGGAAAACGCTGCGCATTAATACGGCGTGACTGCAAGATTAATACCGGGGACCAGATGCACTGAAAAACGTCTCTACCTCCCATAAAAAGCTCTTGTGATCTGCATTTAATCAGGAGGAAAGGAAAGCCAGAGGCTTCCAAGTTTCTATTTTTTTTTCTTCTTTTTATGGTAGTATCAGGTTTTGTGGGGTTTTTTTTTTTCTTTTTTGGTTGAGATTTTTTTTTTTTTCTTGCTCTCACCCTTTTTATTAAGACTGGAAGATTTACGCACAAGAGGTCTTTCACGTTTCTGCGTGCGCTTTGAGGACGATGAACAAAACCTGACAAAGCCAGCTTCCTCTCCTCAGCCCAGGTGTCAATTTTCTTGAGCTTTTAGGCTAACAGTTAATAAATTAAAACGCCGTCGAGTGCGCTGGCTACTGCCGAGAGTGCATTTGCAGAGCCCGAACGAGGCGTTCTGGCAGCGCGCGGTCAATGCGGCCTTTATAAGATTGGGAGTAAAAAAAAAAAAAAAAAGCCATATATTGTTGTCTGGCAGCAGATCATCGCCGGTTGCGGATGCTCCGCTGCCTTGTCAGTCCCCTTTCGTTCGGGTTTCTTAAAAGGGTGTGAGGTTTGCGTTACCGCCGGATGAAAAGGTCGCTGAGAGCAAGAAGAGAGGAGGAGGAGGAGGGAGATGCTTTCTGAAGCCTTGAGGGTTCACAAGGGGAAACAAAGCATCTGCTGCAAGAGCCTGGCACCCTTTCCCCAGGTTCATCTCCAGCCCAAATTCCGTGTGGAAGGGGGAAACGGTGATTCAGTTGGTTTCAGGTTAATTCAGCTTCAGGTTAATTGCGGCTGTGGGTCGGATCGTAAGAGAGCTTGCGCAGGCTTTGCTGGAAGGGTAGAAGGCTTCTCCCAGGGGAGGGCTTGCAGAGATGAAACGGGCTTCCCGAGGGAGAATTAATTTTGAATGGGATCAGGCTAATGGGAATTGATGGCTGTTCTGGTCCCGATCGGGGCTAAACTGCGGCAATGGCGAAGAATTCGGGGCATGGGCTGAAAAGCCTCAGGTTCCTGAAGGGCGTTTTTTCCTTCAGTTCACCCCCTTTCTAAACGGGGCACACAGCGGGAGCGGTACATTTTGCTTGATAAACCCAGAAAACGGTGAATGGGCCAGGCGGCGACGGGGGAGCAGAAATGGGGAACGGTCCCATCTCCAGCCCAGGTCCCGCCTGCTCTGCCTGGGACGCAGCGTGAGACACCCTCGTCCCTGCAGCTCCGGACGTGCGTACCCCTCCCGTGCACGAACCCTCGCGGGTAAAGCTGCGGGCGGGACGAAACGCTTGTTGTAGCACGAGCAGCAGCAGCGAGGGCGGCCTGGCCTCCTCTCCCCGCTCCGCTGGGCTGATGCTCAGCGGGTTGCTCTGGGGTAAACCGCAAAGGGAAAAAAAAACAAAAAACCCAAACGTAGGCCGGTTGTGCACCGACTGCAGCTGACTAACGCAGGCGTTCTGCGGCTGAGACCTTAACGGCAGAGAGAGCTGCCGGGGGGTTTGCGAGGGCTATAAACCATCCTGGCTTTGAGCAGTGAGACCTAGGGCGTTACTGCCCTGCGTTCCTAATGTCCTTTTATTTTCTTCTTTTTTTTTTTTTTTTTAAGCCATCATTTTGTCTCTGGGTGTTCTCGTTCTCTCCCTCCCTCGTGCTTGGTGCTGAGTCCAGGGCAGCAGCCCCTGCGTTAACGCGCGGGAGGATTCAGCGTACGTCTCTTGCCGTAACTCCGCGGTTAAGCCGAGGAGACTCGTAAAGGTTTGTTCTCTCTCTGCCGGTTACAGCCGGCGGCAGAGACACGTAGCTAAACGGGAACGCACTGCCGCGGGCGGAAGAGCTGCCGCGGTTCCTGGAGGTACGACCTGGGGAAGGGTAGGACGAGAGAGGTGACGCGTCCTCGCTTTGTGACGTCCTGAAAAGTTCTGCTGGAGATTTGGGCCCCGGGCTGGCGCGTGCGGCTCGCAAGGACGTTGCTCAACGGGGAACGGTCCGAAAAGAGCCCCGGGAGCCGTTAAAGCGCCGGAAAAACAAAGTCTCTTGGTTTAATGAAGAGGGATCTGGAGGGAGGTGAAGTGTGCTCAGAGGAGGCCTTTGCTTTATTAACAAAACCAAGAGGCTTGGAGTCGGGCTGGAAATAAAGCGTAGTTCCGCGACGGCCAGGTGAAGTCATCGCCGGAGCCGTGTCCCGGAGGCTGTGGGAGACTCTCCTCCCGTGGAAACCAAACGGGATGTTTTCCGTAGACGCTTCAGCTTGAGCGCGGCTGCTGCGCTCGACGGGGAGCGTCGGTGCCAAACGGCCGCTGTTTCACGCAGGAGGTCAGGCTAAACCATCCCGCAGGTCCCCTTTGTGCTTAAAAACCTGCGTCGTTTTCTGCCGGATGGATTCTTTTCAGCGTAGCGTGCTCGTGCCGGGCTCCCGCTGGTACCTGGGCTGCTGAGCTAACGTCGCGCAGAAAGAGGAGGCCTGGGTGATGGCCAGAGGGACCGTGACTCACCGTGTTAACGTGGTGGGAAACGGGCCCCGGGGGGGTCGCGTTGGACAGGGGTGGCAGTTGTTACCGCTCCCACGTTGCCCAGGATGCGCGTTTAACGTAACGAGCCGGCACAGGGAGGGAAGCGGCTCGGCCCAGCTCGATTCCGCACCAGCGGTGGAGCGGCGCCCATCAGCCGTTTCCCCTCTCGTCGCCCCATGTTTTTGAGGTCTGGTGTTTCGGGGAGATCAAACCCCACTGTTGTCCTTCCTTGCAGCAGCAGCTCAGGTGAGGACGAGCAAAACTGGGCTGGGGGGGGACAGGCCGCGACCCAAAGGCAGGAATTCCGCAGAAATCACCGAACGCCTCTCGCAGTGATTGGTTTTTTAGAAGGCATTTGCCAGAGAAACAAAACCAAGAAATCATTTTTCCCTTTCCGAATTGTGACTCGCTTTGCAAACACGGTGCACGCTTGAGCAGACAAAGCATCCAGGCTTTCACAGAGCGGAGGCCGTGGTTGCGGAGGGTCCCCAGCGAGGACTGAGGTGGTGAAAATGAATTTTCTCCCCTCTCTAACCGGTGCTTGGTGTTACAACCCCAACAGATCAGACTCCGACCCCAACCAGGTTCCTGAAGAACTGCGAGGAGGTGGGACTCTTCAATGAGCTGGCCAGCTCCTTCGAGCACGAGTTCAAGAAAGCCGCGGAGGATGACGAGAAAAAGGCAAGAGGCAGAGGCCACCGCTGCCGTCAGACTGAGCCGCTTGCGGATTTGGGGGGCTGGGGGGGCCGGTGCTGTTCTGATGAAGGGCACACGGCGTAGGGTAGCGAAGCGTGGTCTCGGATTTAATACGCTGCCTAACACGGGACTTTATTTTTTTAACTGTGGTGACTTTGGCTGGCTATCCTGCAACGCGAGGCCTGGCAAGAGCGGATTTTAATGGTTTATAATTCCTTTGGCTTTGCACTTCAAAAAAAGGGAGGGGGAAAAAAAAAAAAAAGGCAGTACCCAAAATACCTCGCACCTTGGAAAGGAGATGCAGGAAAAGAGCCGGACTCTCCTGAAGTGCTCAGGATCTGAGCAAAAATTCCCTCAGAGCCTCCCTGGGGATCGAGATCCTTAACGGTGCGACGAGCGGGGAAGGGACGGGGCTCAGCCGCCTGCCTTTAGCGTTTGGAGGGTGTCGGGGTACGTGCGAACACAGAGAGGGGCTCCGGGGAGGAGCGAGGCTTTTTCAAACAAAGAGCTCCCTCCTGTTCCAGCCGTATCGATTCAGGCTGCCCCTGCCAACCTCGGGAGCGCAGGGTCTGAAGGACAAGAGGATCTCATCAGCTAGCAGCTAATTAAGGACGTTCCCCCCCCCTTTTCCAGGATCCGAGGAGCAGCAGATGCGTGCCGGGCTCTTAGACTGGCACGTACATTTACTAAATTGATCTATGTACGTACGTACGCTCCCAGTCAGCGGCGCTGCTCGGAAATAAACGGCAGGAGCACGGCCGCGTAAATCTTCGCCGAGATGGCGAACGGAGGAATTCAGAATTAAAACTGAGAGCTGCCTTTCACCCGCTCCGCTAATCACGGGGCTCTTTAGAGCAGGAATTGATCCCTCATCGCTGTGCCGCAGGGCCTTGGCGGGGCGGTTCGTGCTCTGGATTCCCTGCCTTTTGTTCTCTGCAGCCCAGACCCCAGCGCTGGGAGAAGGCAGCTTTGCCTTTGCGGTTTCAGACCGAAATGGCTGAGCAGCCCACAGTCTAGCCGCTCGGTCTGTACGTGAGACCACCCATCTCTGCGCCGCGCTGCCTCGTAGCTGCAGCTCAGATCTCGCCCTCTTACATGTTTTCCTTTTTTTTTGCTTTAGGATGACTGCAATCTAAATATTTCTGCCGGCAGCCAGGCGAACGGGGCGGCGTGAAGCTCGGGGTGGTTTCGGGCGTTAGGGAAAGCGTTATCCCTCCTAAAAAAATCCCCTGCCCGGGCGAGGTCCCTGGCCCAGATGGCGTGTCGCTCAGCGAGCCCGGCCAGCGCTGCCTGCCGCGTTCTGAGACGCTTTCAGCGTCTGGCCGCGTCCGACATTTGGCGCATCGAGCCCGCTTGCCGCTGTTGTGTTTTGTCCCCCAGTTCCAAGGGTGGTCTGACACCAGCGTGTTAATTAAAACCATCGGCGCAGCGGGAGCTTCCCTAGAGGCGCTTTAAGTGGTTTGAAAACTTTCCTGCCCGTTAATCCCTTCTCCTTTGCGATTCCCAGCGCCGCGGCTCCGCTTAAGAGGGTGGGTAAATGGTTCCCGCGCGCACCGCAAGCAAAGCCCCTGCGTAAAATTGGCGCGGGAGCCGCACAGCATCCCTCCATGCCAGGATTTACCCCCGTGGCACAATTTGCCCTCCCTCGGAGGTGCAGCCGAGAAGGAGGTTTGGGTGGGGCGCTGGGACAAACGCTCCGCAGCGGGGCAAGCGAAGGAGGGCGCTGGGGCTGGTTGCGGAGGCAGGGAGCGCAGGTCGGACAGGCAGCGTCGGGGCTGATTTCGGGAGGGTTTCTCCGGCCCCGGGCGGAGGGAGGGAGCGGGTGATTTGCGAGGGCTGCTGGAGCCCAGCTGAATGCAGCGCCCCGCGCTCAGAGCCGCGCTCCGTCGCGTGCTCCCCCGGTGCTCCCGCACCCCGCCAGCTCCCGGCTCTTCGCTTCCTCCGGCTCTGGGGAGGGGAGAGGTGGCCGCTCCCCCTGCCTTGTTGTCACCCTGCCCTTTTCCTGTCCCCAGCAAGACACCAACTGGTTAAAATGGGGCACGTGGCGCTGCTGGAACCCAGGGTGGTGGCAGGTTGCCAGGTTCAGGCATATGGTTGGGTTTTATTTTAATGGGGCGCTCATAGATATTTAATAACTTGCATGGCTCTTTGTTTGCTTTTGATAATCGGGTAATAAAATAATTCAGGCTGATTTATACAATGCTTTACAGCTCTGCTGTGAATGAAAGTGCCTTCTGTAACTCGCAGGCATTTGGCTTTGTTACCTGGTCTCCTTAGCAGAGCCCTTTTATGAAAAAAAAAAGAAAAAAAAACCCACACCACCCAACCCATGGAAAGAATTGTGCGTGTGTGTTACTGAGAAACCACAAAATGGTGCCATCTGGGGCAGAGACCGTCTTTCCTCGGCCTCCGTCTCGGCTTGGACGGGGCCGGCGCGGCACCGCTCCGCGCCTCGGGCTCCCAGATGCTGCTTCAGTACAAATAAATAATAATAATTTGGCAAGGGCTCGGAGCTGTAGCTCTTCCTAGGAGAGCAGCCGAATGTTTCGCAAACAAGATGAGCTAATTGTCCTTTCGCTCCGCGGCTGGTTTTCCTGCAGAGCGCCGGAGCCCTGGACATGTCTCTGCCCTCCACCCCGGACATCAAGATAAAGGAGGAGGAGCCGGTGGAGGTGGACTCTTCCCCCCCGGACAGCCCCGCGTCTAACCCGCCGTCGCCGCAGGGCAAGGAGAAGGTAGGTCGCCCCGGGGAGGTGTTGCTCTCTCCTCCTCCAGATGAGACCAAGCTTTTTTTCCACTTGGATGCCAAGGCCTGGTTCGGGCTTTTGAGGTTCCCCCATTTTAGAAAAGCTTCTTCGCCAAAACACGCGTTCGCTGCCCTTAAGTCTCCCTGTGGATTCGGCCGGCGTAGGAGCCCTTGCTGTTCCCGCTGGGGATGCTGTTCTGGCAGGGCAAAAGTGCCAGCCAAGGAACGCATCGCCTCCGAGAGCGGCTCCCCGCGCCGTGGCGGGGCTGGCTGCTGGTCCAGAGCAGACCAGTCCAGGTGACACAGTCCCCGCCTGAGTAACTTCTGCTCTGGAAGCACCAGCTGGGCTGGGGCGCTCGTTCGGAGAGCGGTTTTACTTCCCAGGAGCCAAGTCTGAATTTCTCTGCCCCGTTCCTTGCACTGACATCAGGTCAGGGTGGCTCTGGGTAAGTCGCCCTCCTCGTGCCTCAGTTTCCACGGCGAAGGTGCCTTAATTTTCACCAAACTGCTTGTAAACCATCAGCTGGGTGATCATGAAGCTGACACGTAACAGCGTTTGTCTGTGGGTCCTCCTCAGGAGATCACCCCCAAGCCCGTAATCATTTCGACGCCTACTCCGACCATCGTGCGTCCGGGCTCGCTGCCGCTGCACCTGGGCTACGACCCGCTGCACCCCACGCTGCCGTCCCCGACCTCGGTCATCACGCAGGCTCCTCCTTCCAACAGACAGCTGGGGTGAGTGCGGAGCGGGGACGCGGGCGCTGAGGTTTTCCTGGGCGCTAATTAGGTACCTAAATGAGCTCCTTGATTGTCAGAACAACCGAGGTGCTGCGGTTCCCGCCGTGGCTGCTTGGGCGTAAGGGCCTCGTTGCGACGCCGTCTGCAAAAGCAGAATGGGGTGTAAGCGCAGAAAGCGGGAACTAATTGGCCTAGCGTAACGAAACGAGGCAAAACTCGCCGCGGGGAGAAATTAAACCCGGTCCCCAAACACGCCGACATGATGCTCGCTGTCTGCGACGGGAGCGGGGCCTGACTGGGGGCACTGGGGCTCCCAGCTTGCTTTTGCAGCTCGATGCGGTGGAGAGAGCTGAGCTAAAGGGGCGGTGGGAAATTGTCTGGATCTTTAATGGCTTTGGGATTTTCTCAGACAGCTGTTGCCTCTGAAGCGTAACCTCTTCTGCAACCTGCTGCCCTCCGGCGTGGCCGGCTCCCGCCTCGGGAGCCGTTTGTTTCGGCGCATCTAACGACCTGCTCCTCTCTCCCCTGTAACGATCTGGACGGGAGGCTCCGGAGCGCTGGCCGCGGCGGTTACGAGCCTGCCGCAGCGTTAGCTACTGCAGCCCCGCGCGGAAAGGGAAGGAGCCTGAGGGCCGCAGGAAACCTTACAGTGAGCCCTCCGGAGACGAGTATTTAGCCCCGCTTCTCTTTGCTGTCAGGATGCGGCTTTTTCGCTGCGGCCCTGGCCTTTCTCGTTACCGTGATGGAGGCTAGCTCCTTACATTAGCCAGGCCGGTTTTTTTTTCAGCTGTCAGTTCGTATTTTTGCGCGCGTTTTCGCTTTGACCCTCCAGCACCATCGATCCCGACATCCTGACGGGAAGTTTTACGTTCTGCCTTGCGGCATTAAGGGGTTAAGTGATTGTCCTGGGGTTGTGCAAGGGCCTGCGGTTCCTTCTGTAAGGGGCAGGGACTTGTGGGGCCGTTTGGAACCCAGCCCCCTTGCGCTCGGCGGCAAGAAAAAATGAGAACTGGAGTAAGCTAGATTTGAGCGGGATTTTCCGTGCGCTGTGCGGCCGCGGGCGTGGACCCCTCCTCCGGTGTGAGAGCCGAACGCGCCCCTACGGCGAGGTCGCGCTGCGGATTTAACGAGGGTCCCTGCGCCGGGGCCGCTGTGGACGCGGTGGGGTTGTCAGCGTGACGGAGATGGAGGGCAGGCCGTGACCTCCCTGGGGCTCGCCTTGTTAGGCTGGGATTTTCAAAGCAGCCTGGAGGATTTGGGATGCCCAATAGAAATGAATGAGAGCCGAGCGTCGGCGTTCCCAAGGCAGCCTTAAAAATTCCAGCCTGAGTTATTGGCACGATAAACTCCCCGCTCTGACCCACGTCCCCTGCTTCTCCCCACGCTGCCGTTACTCCACGCCAGCGCCGCCTCCTCCCAGCGTCCCAGGCACCCCGGCCTCATCCGTCCCCTTCCCTGGGCTCGGCAGAGGAGGCACCAGCAAATTTTTTCTCCTCCCTTCCCCAAAGTCAGGCTCCCAGCGGCTCCGCTCTGCTCTTCCTGGCTCGTCTCTGCCTCCGTTCGGCGCCCTGCTGCGCTCTCACAGCTGAGGGGGAGCAGGAGATGAGCCCTTGCCGGCGGGGACGGTTTCCTTCCTCTCCGGATCAGCCGGAGCAGATCCGGCTTTGGCTTCTCCTCTGCTCTTCCAGAAGGGCTGAGTCCCGAGCGGCGAGAGCCGGAGCGCGGTGGGGTTTGCGACTCCGAAACGGAGGCGAGGGTGCGCGTGCCTGTCTGTCAGCGCGTGCAGAAACGCCGCCGTTCGCCGCAACGGAAAAAGTTCCCGGTGTTTGTAATGTGTCGCAGTTAGGCTGCGGCACAGCCGCCGCCTCCCCCAGCCCGCCGTGAGCGTGGCCGTTCCCATCTCCCAGAGCCGTCGTCTGGGCAGACACAAGCCGGCCCCGCGTCGACTCCGTATTTAGGAGATTTTCTCCGGAGTCAGACTCTGAAACGCTTGTTAATGGAAAGCTAAATCCTCGCAAGCCCTCTCGCGGGAGCTCGGCAGACGTGGCTTAAAGGCCGAGAAGTTACCGGTGCGCGGGAGCAGCTGCCCAGATCCCCGCTCCGCGCGGTGCCGGGCGCTTTTCGTCTCCCCGAGGAGGAGCTGCGGCAGCCCCTGTCCGCGCGGGTGGACGTGGTGTCTGGGGGCTTGGGCAGCCGCGGGGTTTCGGCCGGCTGGCGGACGCCCGGGAGTTAACGGCAGTCGGGGTCACCTCGCCGCGGCGCCGGCGCGTGCTGGGCGCCGTGCAGCGAGCGCGCGGGAGGCTGAGTGACCTGACCGCGGGCTCAGCCGGGCCTTGCACCACCCCCTTCAGACGGTGCCGTTCAGAAACAGGAAAATGAGCCCGAATCCGCTGACCAGAATGAATTCCTGCTTTTGCCTTTGAGCTCACGGGGCTGCCGGGGTGGCATAAACTTGAAATAATCCATGAGAACTTGAATTGTTCTTTCTCCAGGTCTCCCACGGGTTCCCTCCCGCTCGTCGTGCAGCTTGCGAACGGGCAGACCATGCCCGTCCTCCCAGGCCCTCCCGTACAGATGCCTTCTGTCATTTCGGTAAGAGAGATTTCCAGCGCAGCGCTGCGCGGCAGAGGAGGGGACGGTGGCTTTTCCCCCTGCCAAATACACGCAGACGCTTCCATTTTGTAAAAATTAAAATATATCTCCCCCTCTGTGCAAGATATGACTGGAAGAGGAGGAGGAGGAGGGGAGGCAGCTCTGGCGAGGCAGTAATAACGTGTCGATCACACTAGAGGGCAATAAGTCTGGAAAAAAACAAAGCCTTGCCTGGACAGATGGCTCGTGCCATTGATCCAGGGCTGGGAGCTGCAGGATCCCTGATTAGCTGCTTCCATTTGGAACGGCGTGCCTCCATTGAAACCAGTCGAGCTTGCAGAGAACATGTTGGTCTTTGCGGGCCAGGAAAGGCGCCCGAACCTCGCCAGCGTGCTAAGAGCTGTTTGAACGTCAGCCTCGCGCGTTGCGCTTTCTGCATCCGGAGAATTTTCCGTGGTGCAGAACCGGCCGGCGGATTTGCCTGCTGGGTGGCTCCCGCGTCCTCCGAGCGCCCCGGCTCCCAGCCAAGCCCGCGTGAATCCTGCCGGGCGCAGCTTTTGGGGTTCGAGTGAGTAACGGCCAAAATCTGCTGCCTCAGGTCACAGCAATGTTGACATCGAAGCAGGCAGCTCGGCGTAGCCTGTGGGCACGGAAACGTCTTTGTCGTTTGAAACACGAATTGCGTGCGTGCCACTTTGCAGCGACGCACCTGAGCGGCTTAGAAAAACCAGCGCAAGTTCTGGTTTTTCCCCTCTTTGGTGCTGGAGAAAGCTCTCCGTGGTTACGAGGGGAGGCTGCGACGTCCCCTTGGTGTGGCGCGGAGGGAACGGCGTACCCTCCCTCTCCATCCCGTACCGGTGGGGTAAAGCCCTTTGGGAGGGAAGGGAAGGAGGGAGGCTGTTGGGCTGCCCCCCTCCCTGCGCTCAGCGCGAGGCTGGTACGGCTGGGTGACTCCGCCACGGCCACCGGAGGAGTGGCTGCCGGCCTTCAGCGACAGCCGGCGGAATGGATGGCGGTAGTTAAACGCCGAACGTTTGTCAAGGTTTATAAATGTGCTCGGTCGGGAAATGATTACAGAGGCGCTTTGCGGAGCGCGCTTGTGAAAGCACCTCGGCTTCCAAAAGCCATGTGTCGCTTCCTCCCCGCTAGCTGGCTCGGCCGATGGCCATGGTGCCGAACATTCCCGGGATTCCTGGGCCACCCATCAACAGCAGCGGGCCCATTTCACCATCGGGACTTCCAGTGCACTCTGAAGCCAAAATGGTAAGCGTCAAATTCACCCTGGGGCGGGCGTCGCGTCCGCAGCGTTGTCCCTGTGTCTGCACTAACTCCTCCGGAAGAGGCTCCGTCCGGAGGCTTTTCCCCTTCGCGAAGAGGAAATCCCGCGCCGTGCCGCCCCGCGCCGCGAGCAGGCGTTACGAACGCCACCAGGACTATCGGCCTAATCGGCGCTGCGGCGCTGGCAGGCAGAGCGGGCGCGCGGCCGGCGTGACAAACCTCAGCCCCCTCTGGTTTGTAACGCTGGCGCTTCCCGTTCCGCGGTGACAGATGGGCTGGAGCGGGGCTTGAGGAAGGCAGAGCCAGGAGCAGAGACGGCGTGCTGTGATGGAGGATCCTGGGGATGGTGTTCGTGCCGACCTCTTTAACTCAAAGTTTACGGAAGATTTTTCCTCTCTTGGCTTTTCGTGGCTCAGACCAGGGGCGCGCGGAGCGGGGAAGCAGACCTCAGTTTCTGAACAAAGAGCGGTGAAGCCCCTTGGGTTTTTTGGCCGGGGCAGGGTGGAGGTGTTCGCAAAGCCACCTCTCACGGCGGCGCTGCTTGCCGTTGCTGGCGCGTTGTTGCTGCTCCCGCCGCGCCCTGTTTTGGGGTCTGTGGGGTTTGTGGGTGGATCGGAGCTACGAGTGGGGTGAGGGATCTTCAACCCCGGGTCCTTCTCCATCCCAGCGGGACCCCCCTGGGCGCTCAAGGGCAGTCGGGCTCCGCAGCCTGCGCGGCCCGCGGTCTTTCCGCAGAGCCCGCCAGCTGGGGAGCGGATCGGTGCCAGCTGCAGTAGCGATTTTGGGATGCAGACACCTGTCCGCTTGAGCCCGAGTTGGAAGCGGCTCTCTGTCTTCGGGCAGGCCAGATGGCGCTGGCTTTCCGTTGGATCGGAACCAGCCGCAGTCCCCGAGGAGCCTCTTCCCTGCGGCCTGGCTCCTCGAATGGCAGAGGAGCTGCTTCGAGCCTGGAGCACGGAGAACAGGTCTGCTGACGTCCTTTTTTTTTTTCTCCTTCAACAGAGGCTGAAGGCCAGCTTGACGGCATCTTCCTCGCTGAATGGCAGCAACCTGGTGGTGGGCTCGGCCAGCACGATGGTGACCGCGCGTCCGGAGCAGAGTCAGATACTCGTCCAGCACCCCGACGCCCCTTCCCCAGCTCAGCCACAGGTCTGCTGCTGCTTGGCCCCCGGGGCCGGGCTGGAGGCGCCACGGGTTTCTGGGCCTCGGGGAACGGGGAGGAAAACCTCGCGGCTCCCGGGTTTGCAGAATGGGTTAAAATCCTTGTTTGTTCAGTGCCGCTTCAGCGCTGACGCTCCCAAACGCCACCAGGCAGAAAACTTCAGCAACGCGTTAATTTGCTCGCCAGGGGCTGGAGTTTCGAAAGAGTATTTTGCTCTCTTCTCCCTGCTCAATTACTGGGGTTAAACGCTCCCCTCTTAGGCAGTCAGCTCCGCCGGCTCCTGCCAGCTAACCAAATGCCAGCCTTCCATCAGGATCGCCACCTGCTCCGTCAGTTAGACAGCCTTCCCGAAGTTTAATATCCATATGCTGCCTGACAGCGAGTGCCGAGGCGGAACCGTGCTCCCCGATGGCGGCGGCGGCATTCCAGAGCCCGCGCAGAAGCTGGGCTCGCTGGGTCCGCAGGACTGTTGGCCCTCGCTGCCTTTTCCTTTGTTCTCCCGAAAGAAAACTGGGAAATGTGCGGCGTTACGAAATCTTTTTGGACCGGTCGCCTCCGAGAGCTTGTTTAGCTGAAGGCACTCAGGGAAAATTTAACCCAAATCAACTTTTAAAGCAAATCACCCACTCAAAACTGCTATTTGGGCTCCGCAAGTGGGTGACTGAACTGGAGTGGAGTTACTGAACCCAAACGGAGACGGCGCTTTGCCCGTGCCTGGTGACGTGCGTCAGAGCGGGACGGAGAGCTCCCGGCCCTGCGGCTGGAGGCTCCCTCCGCCGGCTGATGCGCGGTCGATGGCCGTGTGGGAATCTCCTCAGTCGTTGCAGCGTGAGGTGAAATTAAAAGGGAGGCTCTTTTCTTTGCCCCTGTGGCCATTTACCCCGTGAGCTCCTCATCACGGAGCGGAGGAAACTTCTGCTGTCAGTGACGTGCCCTTAGCTGACTGTGGGAGTTTGGGATTTAATGAATTCCCCCGCCATTCACGCGTTGGCTGGGTTCAGGATCCCAGAGTTCGTGTGGATTCACACCGTAAGTTTGCAGGGCACGTCAGGCTTGAGGCAGGGCTGCCGGAAACGCCTGCCAAACGGGCTTTGTCCCCAGCTCCCCCACCGCGGCCAGGGCTGCCCCTGCTCCGCGCCCCCCGCGTGCGCAGCTCTGCTGCCCTGCAAAAGCAAATCCCTTTTTGCCCCGGCCCAGAGCTGGCAGCTCCTCTGCCAAACCTGGGTTGCCAGCGTGTGTCTGCCTGCCCGCACCGGAGTTTCTTCTCAGTTTCTCTCTTCCGCGTGCCCCGTCTCCAGGTTTCCCCCGCCCAGCCCACTCCCAGCACCGGCGGGCGACGGAGGCGCACGGTTGATGAAGACCCGGACGAACGCCGACAACGGTTTCTGGAGCGGAACCGGGCTGCAGCGTCCCGCTGCCGGCAGAAACGCAAGCTCTGGGTGTCTTCCTTGGAGAAGAAAGCCGAGGAGCTCACGACCCAGAACATCCAGCTGAGCGTGAGTATGTAACCGCGGAGGCGGAGCGCGGCCCTTTGCCAGCGTTAGGAGCGTCGCTCCGCAGGGAACATCTGCCCTGTGCCGCAGGGACAACGTGCGTCCAGATGCTGCTCTCTGGGTCTCTCCGTGCCCAGATTTCCCTCCCTGCTCTCCACCCTGTTGCGATGCTTTCAGCAGGCTGTGCGAGAAGAGCGCCGCGGTGCTCTCGTTTCTCTCCCTGTCCCCCCCCGAAAGGGCTCGGCCGCTGCCCCGGAGCAGCCCGAGGAGCGGCGCCAGCCTCGGGAGCGGAGCGCGGAGGCCCCGGCGAGCAGCTGTGTTTGCGGAGTGGAAACCTGCGCTGTGCCAGGGCCAGCTCTCCGCTGGCGCGGGCCCAGCATGCGCAGTCCCAGTTCCCTTCCCTGCCTGCTGGGCCTGGCGGGGGGGAGCGGGGAGGCTCTGCAGCCGCGACCCGCGGCCGTCCGGATTGATTTTGTTTCCTGGAGAAGTGGGTTTCCCTGGCTCGCTGGCAGCACCCTCCGTGAGCCTAGCAGAAGTGCAGCACGTCTGAAAACGCACGGCCGCGGCCGTTAGTCAGCCCCTCGTTAGCGCTCTCCCGCTGGCCGAGGGCTGGAGGGTCTGCAGACCGAACTGGTGTCCGTCCTGGGCTTTTCCTCTCGCTGGTGGCCAGGGACGCGCGCGCTGGGATTTTTTCAGTATTTCAGGGTATTTTTATTCTCTTCCCAAGAGAATTATAGAAACTGTTTCCTGGGGCAGTTTTGGAATACAAGGGACTGGGTTTCAGCTGTTTCTCCAGACCTTCCAAGAGAGGAATAACATGCTGCGCAAAGTTTTTGGGGGAGTTCACAGAAGCAGCTCACAGAGCTCGGGGGAGCCCGGACGTCCCCCACGGCCTGGTGCGGGCAGAGCCGGTTGTACGCTCAGCTCCTCGCTCCGTTTGGTTTTCCGTCGCAGCCAGCGCCACGCTAGCAGGAGGGCTCAGGGAAATGCATGTCCGGGATTAGGTGATTAGCGTAACGAGGGGCTTTGCAGGCAGCGAGGGGGCTGCTGGAGGGAGGTGCTGCAGTCCCCGTCTTGCGCCCTGAGTTCCCCAAACCCAGGAACTTGATTTGGTGTTTTTGGGCCAGGGGCGTCTCAAATGAGACAACAAAGTTTGCGTGGCAGGCAAATGAACATCCTGCCGAAGCTGGAGGCTGCCGTCCGGAGCGTGAGTGACGCGTACACGCGGGTTTGTTTTCAATCTCAGAATGAAGTTACGCTGCTGAGGAACGAAGTTGCTCAACTGAAGCAGCTGCTGCTGGCTCACAAGGACTGCCCCGTCACCGCGCTGCAGAAGAAAACGCAGGGCTACCTCGGTGAGTGCTGACTTCTGCTGGTCCTTAGAGAGTCACAGAATCACAGACCGGTGTGGGAGGGAAGGGCCCTTCAAAGCCCACCCAGCCCAACCCCCCTGCCAGGAGCAGGGACATCTCCAACCGGATCCGGTTGCTCACAGCCCCGTCCAACCTGGCCTGGAATGTTTCCAGGGATGGGGCATCCGCCGCCTCTCTGGGCAACCTGGGACAGTGCTCCACCACCCTCACTGTAAAAAATTTCCTACATCCAGTCTGAATCTCCCCTCTTTTGGTTTAAAACCATCCCCCCTCGTCCTGTCCCAGCAGGCCCTGCTGAAGAGTCTCTCCCCACCTTCCCTGCAGCCCCCTTTGGGCACTGGGAGCCGCTCTCAGGTCTCCCCGGAGCCTCCTCTTCTCCAGGCTGAGCAGCCCCAGCTCTCCCAGCCTGGCCTCACAGCAGAGCTGCTCCAGCCTCTGAGCATCTGCGTGGCCTCCTCTGGACCCTCTCCACTGGTCCATGTCCTTCTGATGTTGGGGTCCAGAGCTGGACGCAGCGCTGCAGGGGGGTCTCACCAGGATCCCCTCCCTCGCCGGCTGGGGGTGCAGCCCAGGGCGCGGGCGGTTTCTGGGCCGCGAGGGCGCGTTGCCGGTCCGGACCTAAGGTCCTTAAGACCTTTCCGCGGGTCTAAGCAGACAAAACCCGCGTAGGGTGTACGGGAAGGGAGTCGTCATGTCTCTGCTCCGTCAGCCTCCAGCGACCGGCCTGGCAGGACAGGGCAGGCCTTGGTCCCGCGTCTCCTGCTGACGCGGCCTCCGCAGCCTCCGTGCTGAGGCGGATCCGCCCGGATCCTGGCGGATCCTGGATGCACGTTGGCACTCTCACCTCCAGCCGGGCAGCGAGGGCAGGCGCCGTGCGCGGGCGCCCCGGGAAGGAGACGGTGCGCCTCCCTCCGCGTCTCTGCGGCGCGGAGTCTCCGAGGGAGATCCGTATCTCCGCGTCTCCCTGCAGCGCGGGCCAGCGCCTCTCCGCCCGCGCCCGGGCAGCGCGCCAGGCGCTTGCTGTCCTCTTTGAAGTCAGAAACTGTGGCTGCTCTGAAAGCAGAGCCGGAGCCGGGACAGGCCGGGCTGTAAGTGACATCGTGGGGCTCTGCACCTCGCTCTCTGCAGTTCACATCATGTCGGCTCGTGTTCGGAACCACGGCGGCCTCGTTTTATCTTCTTTTCTTTCTGTTTTTTTCTTTAACGCTGCCCATTTCATTAGAATCAACCCGGGAGCTAAACATCACGTCTGGATTCTTACATCATCCCCGCAATAACAGCTCCGCGCCATGGCGTTTGTGCAGGCGTTGGGAGGCCGCCGCAGTCCCCCGGCGTGGCCGGGATTAACGGGACGAGGGGCGGGGACGGGGGGAGATCAGGAAAGGGAGCAAACCAAAGCCGAGAAAGCAGGCGCTCTCCTTCCCCGGCTGCCTGCCCCTGGGTCTCTGAAACGCTCGGAGGCGCGGATCGCGCCGCCCGGCACGGCCTGTTTGTTTTCGCTCGTTCCGGTGACTCAGAGCTTGAGCGACGCGGTCGTGAAAACCCCGCTGCCCCCCGCCCCGGCAGACAGGTGTTCGCTGCGCGTCGAGCGCAGAGCGGCGACGTGATTTTCCCTGTTAACTTCCGAAGTTCACAGTTCCTATTATTATTCCTCGCGGTCTGTCTGCTCCAATAATAGGAATTCATCACACATCTGAATAATAAAAATGAAATTCACGCCTCCCTCCCCTGCCCCCCCCGGCTGCCTGGTTTATTATTGAGATTTGTGACCACGCAGCTCCTTCAGCACAAACGCCAGTTCCCCCGGCGGAGTTACAGCTGCCTCGCGTACAGCTGGGCTGTTTTATTTGCAGTGCCTTGTAAATCTCCGTTTTTTGGGGATGCCAAACTGTTGTATCGCTCCGCTCGACCTTCTCTCTCGCCGCCAAGTCGGTTCTCAAATCCGCTGCGCTGGCCGCGGCGTTCGGAACGCTGGCGACGGCCGAGCCGAGGTTTCACAGGGAAGGTTTGGGAAAGGGGGACAAGATCCAAGCAGCCAGGAGAACACTGAGCCCTGAAGCGCGCTTGCCGGTGCCCAGTAAGGCTGTAAACCTCTGATTATTATTATTTTTTTAATTTTTCTCTTTTTTCCCTGGTGCCGTGGGGTTTACCCTCTTGACGTGGAAGCAGCATCCCAGCTCCTGCCGTTATTTTGCTCTTTTAAAGGCAGGTGACCGCGTCTCCCCCGAAACTCATCCGGCCGATTGCGCAGGAGGGCATTTCCTCCTGACGTTGGCGGTAACGAGCGCGTGCCCCCAGAGAGAGCGGCCCGATTGTGCTCGCCCCCCAAAGAGAGAGGCCTGAGCGCTCTCGCCTCGGCATTTGATGGAAGCTCCGCCCGGGCGCAGCGGGCTGTTTGTGGGAGAGAACCCAAAGTTTCGGCAACCGATCTGCGCTGCGCGGAAAAGAGCGCGGAGGAAGGTCTCTGCCTTTGCCTCCCGTCCCTTCGATGGCTGCTTCGAGTCACCGAACGAAATGGAGCAAGGGAGCAGTTTGTAACGGGCTCTAATTGATGTTCTAGGGAACGATAAAGAGCGAACCAGGGAATTTATATTAAAAATGGCAAAAAAAAAAACCCAGCCCTGCCTCCGCAGCAGGGTTTCTGTCGCGCGCTTCCCCGCGTGCTCACCCAGCAGATGGTGCGGACGCGGAAGGAACTGCTCCGGCTCTGGGCTAAATGGCCTTGAACCAAGTACCACGCCAGGAAACAACGCGTAGGGAAGTTCGTTTGCTCTAACGAGGAGCCAGATTTACGATGATAAAAGGTTGTGCCGGCTCTGCCATCCCCGCTGCGAAGCCTCCCTGGCGTGGATTCGGTGAGACGCGGCGGTGTCCCACCAAGGGGGCGTTGCGTCCCGCCTCTCAGCGCTCCCATTTCCAGTCCTGGCTTTGGATGGGGGGCTGCTGAGTTTGGGGGGGGGGCTGCGGGGATCAGCCTCTCCGCTCCAGGCTGCTCTGGCCGGAAAGGTGAGAGGTAAATAAATCCCTGACGAATTTCCGCACACCCTCCGAGGCAGGAGCCATCTCCCATCCCGTCGCCTCGCTGCTGACACCGCTAGCAACGCGCGCAGCCTCTCTCTAACCGTATTCTCTTCTTTTTTTTTTTTTTCCCCCTCTCCTCCTCTGGCCAAGCAGAAAGCCCAAAGGAGAGCTCCGAGCCCACCGGCTCCCCGGCTCCCGTCATCCAGCACAGCTCCGTGACGGCCTCCCCCAACGGGCTCAGCGTGCGCTCGGCGGCCGAAGCGGTCGCCACCTCGGTGCTGACGCAGATGGCGAGCCAAAGGACAGAACTGGGCGCGCCGGTGCCGTCACACGTCATCATGGCTCCACAGTCGCAGTCTGCGGGCAGATGATGTCGCGGCCTGGGCGTGTGACACGGAGCTGACCGCCGACTCCCAGCCGGAGAGACTGACCGTCGCCGAGTCCCTGACGAGCGGGGCCCATAAGGATTTTTATTTCTTTTTTTTCTTTTTTTTTTTTTTTTCCAAGTGAGTTAAGGGCAGCTATGGCGCTTCTTACGCTGCATAGCCCGTACCGCTCCCGGCCCCCGGCCGCTGCCCTGCGGCGCCCGTCCCCGCGGCCGCCCGAGCGCTTTTTCTCGCTCCTTCAGCTGACGATCCGTCGACTCGCGGAGCCAGGCGGGCGCGGGGGCTCGCTTTGCGAAGCACCTTGAAAGGTTCCCTTTCAGGTACCGGTTACGTTAACACTAAACTCCACGCTCGGTGGATCCCCGTGGCGCTTTCACTCTTCCAGGCCCCCCCAGCTCCCTCCTCCTCCTCCCGGCAAAGGCAAACCTGGCTCCTGGGAGGCCGTGACATTTGGTCGTGCTGTCGGTGTATTTTATTTTTAACAGCATGCTGCTTGCAGGCATCTGCTCCCCCTCTGCTCCAGCCGCCTGAAACGTTGCACCTTCGCGCCAGAAGCCTCCTCGCGCTCGGAGGTTAAAGGGATGGAGGTTGGTCGCGTCACACGCGAACCCCCAAGAAGCCAGCGACAGATTTTTTTGGACGCGGTGGAAGCGTAAGCGCTGAAAATGGGTTTGTGCCCAGCGCTTGGGAGAGGGGGACGCGGGGCCGGGAGGGGCCTGGTCACTTGCGGCGCGCCGGGAGCCGCCGCCTTTCGCGTGCTGCGCCCGTAAGGCGACGCTGGGGTTGCTGGAGGAACGGCGCCGTCTGTTCACGCAGCGCAGGGGCTGCGCTCGGTCTTCCTCCCAGAACTGGTGCTGCTCCGCGTCTGCTGGGAGCGGTGCGCCGCTCTGGGAGGTGCAGGAAAGGACAAGCCGGCCCGGCGAGAGTGGCGAGTCCCGGAATTCAGCATCCGCTCCCAACTGCGCCCCTCAGCAGGCGAATCCCCCGTCTCCAGGGATCATCTTCACGCGTAACCTCGATGGCCTTAATAGCGGTGGCCTTACATCCCGGAGCAGTTGCCTGTTCCGAGGGGAGGGAGCACGAAGGAGTGTTTCTGTTCGCCCAGTCTTTTACCTCTTCCTGATTCTCTTCCGCTCTCGGTGACGGAGCATCTGTTGCTTCCCAGCCGGAGCGAACCAAGGATTCGCAGAGCTTCCAGTGTGGCGGGGCGGGTTGGAAACCCGGCCTCCGTGTTGAAAGGCGTTGGAGTCGGGTCCGCTTTGGTGCCGGGCGCGCGGAGCACGCCTGCGTGTGTCCGTGTCCGTGCGCGCTTCCCGAGGCCGCGCTGGCCCTGGGCGAGCGACTGGCGTCGATGGTTTGGCAGCGGGAAGGGGTGCTGCGCGCGTTCGGGCTCTCGGAAGGAACCTCGGCAGAGTCCGCGGAGCTGCGTCGGCCCTTGGTCGTCCTCTCCCCCTCGGGGGGCCGCCCCCCGCCCGAGCTCTCGCCCACCTCAGGTTGCACTCGCCACTTTGGAGCCAGGTTGGTTTGTCAAAGGGATTTCGTTTGGCGTCCCCAGACCTGGAAGGATTCCAGGGACAGCAGAACCCAAAGCAAAGTCCGAGCAAGGAGCGGATCCCGTTGCAGGTTTGGCTTTTCCATCCGTGGGATCTGCTTCTCCCCCTCCCCTCTTTTTTCAGGTTTTCCTTGACTTCTGGCAGCGCCGGCCGCGGCGTTCCCTGGGTTTGGTTCGTCTCGACGCAGCGTCGCGCTCTCGCTCCCCTCGCGCTCGTCTCGAGAGCCGTCTCGTGCGCAGCCGGGGTCGCTCCCGGCCTGGGCGGTCTGCGCGTCCGGTCCAGGTCCCGCGGAGCCCCCGGCCCCGCCTGCACAGCCGCTTCAGCAGAGCCGCTGTCGGAGAAATGTGTCGGCTCTCGCTGCCCTGACACGGGATGTGTTTCTGCAGCGGGGGCGAGCTGTGAGAAGGGGACGGGGAGGTTTTGGCGTCTCCCAAAGCCGTGCGACCTGGACAAGAAGGGCTTTCAGCCAGATGAGGCACAGCGGGGGATCGGGCCCTTTTTTGGGGGGATCTGAGGCGGAGGGTTTGCGGGAGGCACCAGATCCAGCCCGGCTCTGGGTTTTTTTTTTCTCTCAGAGCTGCCGTTGGGTGCAGGGTGTAGAGCTGCGGCAGGGAACGTGGGCTCCGAAAAAGGCGTAGAAATGACCCGTCCTGCAGCAAAGGGATCGGCTCCGGGCCTCAGATCTGCCCAAATCGCTCCAGGGGGCCTTGCAACAAACGCGCCTGTCTCCCTCGGTCCGGGAGTGCCAGGAATGACAAAATGTGCTGTAAACATTTGGCTTTGTCGCCGGGTCCCTGTCGCTGGGAGCTGGGACGCGGGGCGGGAGCGAGCGGCTGTGGCCCGGCAGCGCCTGTGCGGCTCGGCCGGCCGGCTGCTCGGCTCCCGCTCCGGCGAGGGAGAAGCGTTGGGTGGAAGGAGAGAGAAGGGAGCAGCTGAGCTCGGGGCTGATCCCACCGCTGCTTCCTGTCCGCTTCCCAGCCTCGGGATCTGGCGGGTGAGGAGCAGCCGCTGGTGGGGCGGAAGGAGGGAGCGAAGGGCGATGGCGGAGAGGCTGCGGATTCAGGATGAGACCGGCGGCAGCGTCGGCGTCGAACGCAGCGGCTTCCCCGACCCCGTGGGGATAACAGCGACCCGGTTTTGAGTGGTGGGAGAGCCGCGGTGGCCCAGCCTCGCCTGCGCCCGCAAAAGGGCTCTGCCCGCCCGCGCGCTCCCCCCGTGAAACCCCGCCGCGCGACGGAGCTCGGAGCTGGCGCGATGGATGGACGGCCCGAGCCAGAAATGTCACTTTGGGGCGCGGGGGCGAGGCTCACCCCGTGCTGGGCTGCAGAGGTGCCCGGCAGAGCCGATCGTAAACCGGGGAAGGAGCCGAACGCCGCAGCACCGGGGTGACGGCCGCTTTTGCAGCGGGAGGGAGAGTTTTGGGGTTTGAGGGGACTCCTGGGAGGGGAGGGGACGTAGAAAGCGCGTTCTCCACCAGTGCTTGTTCCAGCAGCTCCGCGCTGATGGAGCGACGCGCGTGGATACGTCGGGCCGCCCAGGTAAAAGCCGGCTGCTGGAAAGCCGGGGTCCGCGGCGTCTCCTCTCCCGGAGCCGAGCTGCCCGCGCCGTTCCCGGGGCTCCGAGGCGTGGGGATCCCCGCGGAGCTTCAGCCATCCCCAGAGAGCCCAGGGGCTGTGGGTTTCTGCCCTGCGCCATCTTCCTCATCGCGTCCCGCGGAGGCGGCGGCAGCTGCAGAGGCCGGCCTTTGGTTTCGGTGGTGGTTTCGGGTTTTTTGGTTGGGAAGAGACTTCCCGGCAGGGCGGTGAGGCGGGGTCCCCCCCAGCCCCGTGAGGGTGCCGAGGGTGAAGGTGGCTTTTCCTCCTCCTCCCTCCCGTGCTGGTTCAGCTCTCGCTTGAAGACTTTGCGGACGTCTTCAGGGCAAAAAAGCCCCGATTTCTGCTCGAGGGGGATTTTTTTTTTTTTTTTCCTGTTATTTTCGGAGGCTCCCAGGGGCTGGCGGCCGCTCGGCAGCTCGCCGGGCACCTGCACTTTCCAGCCCTCGGGCCGCGGTGCCTTATCCCAAACCCCGGGCGGTGCCGGTGCCAGTGCCCGTCCGTCGGTTCAGCGGTCGGGATGGGGCCGGGGCGAGCCCGGACGGTGGCGTCGGCCCGTGGCAGTCGGGGTTTTCTCGCTCCGTCTTCGCTGCAATGCCGAACAGGAACAAACGGCTGGAAAACGCCTCCGTTCCCCCGCCCCGGCGCGATGCTGGACCCCGCGAGGGGAGCGCTCCTTCCTCGCCCTCCTGCGGAGATGAAGATCTCGCCCGTCCCCAAATCCCTTGGGACTGGGGAGGTTCAGTGCCGCCTTCCCCCCGGAGCGGCTCCTCGGTTCCGGGTTTCGGCGGCTCAGGTGTGTAATTTGTCATTTTTGGCCTTGCGGACCCGTTTCAGTTGGGTTCCCCCCTCTTTTCGGACGGGGGGAGATGCTCTCCTGCCCGGTCCCTGGGGTCGCGTGAGGAAGGGTCCTGGGCGTGCCCCCCCCCCCGCAGCTGCTTTGTCCGGCGAGCTTTGACGATCAATAACAGAAGAAGCCAAGAAAAAGGACACCCCCCGACCCCCCCCCAAAAAAAAGAGTGTAACCGCGAGGGTGTAGTATCTCTAAATAAATAACTCACGTATCTACGCGTATATACAGACCTATAGCCACCTCTAGCCCCTTACGCAACCCACCGGGTTCCTACCTGTGACCCCCCCCCAGCCCCGCGCACGGGCTCCTGTGAGCAGGTCCTCACAGCCCCCCGCGGGGGTCCTGGGGGCCGCGGGGAGCGGGGGGGCGCACGCCCCGGCCCCCCCCGCCCCGCGTCGTGCCAGACATGTAACGTGCCTTTATTTATGCTGCAGATGTACCATTAAAACGTTACCCACCCTCTGCCTCGCGGGGGTCTCGCTCGTTTGGGGACAACCGGTGTGCCCCCCCCCCGTCCTGTCACCCGTGCCAGGGTCCCCCTGCCTGGAGAGCACGGGTGGGTGGCGCCGGGGGGGGGGGCGGGGGGCAGCGCTGGCCGTGACAACCCCACAGCCTGAGTGACACCGTCGGGGGGGGGGGGGGGGAGGACACCGTGGGGCTGTCACCCCCCGGGTGACACAGCCGGGGAGCCGGAGGGGGGGGAGAGGGGGGACACAGAGTGGCCCAGGACACGCTCGGGCCGAGGATTTGGGGCGATTTCCGCTGGATTTGGGAGGGAGGGAGCGGGCGTGGAGCGGCGGGGCCGCGGCCGCCCCGTCGGGGCTGCAGGAGCGCGAAGCGGCCACCGGATGGCGACAGCGAGCCTGGCGGGGGGGGGGCGGTCCCGGGGACGGGGAAGGGTCCCTGTCTCGGGGGTGCGGGATGGGGGGGTGCTGGTTTCGAGGAGCCCCGGTCCGGGACCGGGGGGTCGCGGAGGGGAGGGGTGGGGGGTGTCTCGCTCCGACGGTGTGGGCGGTGCCGCTGAGGGTGCCGGGCGGGGGGGGGGTCCCGGGGATGGGGAAGGGTCGCTGTCTCGGGGGCTGCGGGATGAGGGGGGTGCTGGTTTCGGGGGGGGGTCTGAGTCCAGGACCGGGGGGTCCCGAGAGTGTTGGGACGCTCCGACGGTGCGGGCGGTGCCGGCTGAGGGTCCCGGTGCGGGTGCGCGGGGGGTCCCGGGGACGGGGAAGGGTCCCTGTCTCGGGGGTGCGGGATGGGGGGGTGCTGGTTTCGGGGAGCCCCGGTCCGGGACCGGGGGGTCGCGGAGGGGAGGGGTGGGGGGTGTCTCGCTCCGACGGTGCGGGCGGTGCACGGGGGTGCCCGTGCCCGGGGCGGCTGTCGCGGCTGGTGGATGGGTTTCATTAACGGCGGCGGGGCCGCGCTCGCTCCCCGCCGCCCCTCCCCGCTCCCCCGGGACCCCCGGCGGCCCGGGCCCGGCTATAAAAGCGGCGGCGGCGGCGAGGGGCGCGGCGGGGGCGATGGCGGTGCCGGTACCGGTGCGATTGGCGACGGCGCTGCTGCTGCTGCTGGCGGGGACCCTGCGCGCCGCCCGCTGCTGCCCCGGGACCCCCGACCCCGCTACCGGTACCGGCCCCGACCCGGTGCGCGCCGCGCCGTCGGGGTTGGGGGGGGGGGGAGAGGAAAACCGGATCCTCGGGTTTGGGACGGGGTGGAGGGGGCGCCCCCGGGGCTGCCGTGACCCCCTTGTCCCCCCCGCTCCGCCGCAGGACGCCGCCCCCCCGGGGCCGCCCCCCGCCGCCGCCCTGGGCGCGCTGCTCCGGTCCCTGCAGCAGCC
Organism: Chlamydotis macqueenii; assembly: GCF_036417535.1. Classification (NCBI taxonomy): domain Eukaryota; kingdom Metazoa; phylum Chordata; class Aves; order Otidiformes; family Otididae; genus Chlamydotis; species Chlamydotis macqueenii. The sequence goes on along the minus strand of NC_141584.1, from coordinate 794,387 downwards.
GGGCCCCCTCCAGCCCCAGAGGTGAGCGGGTCTGGGGGGGCTTGGGGGCACCGGGGGGTCCGAGGGGGTCCAGGGGCACCGGGGGGTCCGAGGATGGGGTTTAGGGGCAGCTGGGGGCACGGGGGGGTCTGGGGATGGGGTTTAGGGGCACGGGGGGGCACGGGGGGGTCTGGGGACAGGGCTTGCAGGCACCGGGGGGGTCCAGGAGGGGGTCCGGGGGGGATGGGCGAGTGAGGGGCCAGGGAGGGACCGAGGTGTTTGGGGACATAGTGGGGGGGGGGGCGGTACCTGGGGTGGTTTGGGGGCACCCAGAGGGGACAACTGGGGGGGGGGGGGGTGTTCCCTGTCGGTGTCCGTCTGTCCACGACCGCCCCGTCCACGTCCGTCTGTCCACCCGTCCGTCCCCGTCCCCGTCCCCACACATCCCTGCCCACCTGTGATGCTGCCCCCCCCCCCCACCCCCCGCAGGTTCGGGCGGGGGCCGCAGGGGGGGTCCCAGGCCCGGCTCAGCGCCCGCAGCTGGGACCCCCCCGCTGCCCCGTTCTGGACCATGGCGATGCCGCAGCGCTTCGGCCGCTGAGCGTCCGGCCCGGGAGCCGCCCGCGCCTCCGTCCGTGGGTCCGTCCGTCACCCAATAAACTGGCGCCCCGCACCCCTCAGCGCTTGTCGTGGTCCTCCCCCCCCCCCAGACCCCCCCTCCAAAAAGACACCAACGCGGGGCCTTACAAACCCCCCCCGTTTTATTCCCGGGGGCTGCCTGACGCCCAGGGACCACCCTCACCCCCGGGGCGGGGGCCGGGACGGAGGGTGCCCCCCACCCCGGGGCCCTGAGCTCTGTCCGGGGGGGCTGGGGGGGGGCGCGCGTGTCTGTCCGTCCGTCCGTCAGCGGGGCCGGGGGCCTGCCTGGGGGGGTCCGTGGGTGGGTCTGGGCGTCCACCGGTGGGTGCAGGCACCCCGGCCACAGGTCCGTGAGTCCCGGGGTCCGTCCGTGGGTCTGTCCGGGTGTGGGTGGGTGGGTGGGTGCGGCTGGGGGGGGGCTCACTTGCCCCCCGCCATGATGCGGAGGTACTGCAGGGCGTTACGGGCGGCCTGCGAGCGGGCGCCGTCGCGGGAGGGGGCCGCGCCGTGGCACACGGTGGCCGGTTGCGTCGACAGCTCCACCAGGCACTGGTGCAGCCCGCTGAGGCTCAGCGCATCTGGGGGGGGAGGGACGGGACACGGACCCCTAAATCACCCACGGCACCCCCCAGCCCGGGGCCGGGGCACCCAGGGGTCCCGGGGGGGGGGCGCTCACCGATGTCGAGGTAGCTGATGGCGAAGCTCTGCTCCTCGGAGAGCTCCTGCAGCAGGGCGCAGGCCCCCGCGCCCGCGGGCGCCAGCGGGTGACTCCGCAGCTGCAGGATCTTCTCGCCCGCCGAATTGCGCAGCGAGTCCCACGTGCAGCCGGGCGCCCGGCCCCGCAGCCCCTCCAGCCTGGGGCCCGCCTGCGGGGGACAGGGCGCTCGGGGACCATCCTGACCCCCCCCGCGGGGACCCTCCAGACCCCCCCCACGGGGGCGTGGGGACCCTCCTGACTCGCCACGGGGGGACACAGGGACCCTCCTGACCCCCTCGCGAGGACACGGGGACCATCCTGACCCCCCCACAGGGGCATGGGGACCCTCCTGACCCCCTGCGGGGATGTGGGGACCCTCCTGACCCCCTGCGGGGATGTGGGGACCCTCCTGACTCCCCCACAGAGACACAGGGACCATCCTGACCCCCCCGCGGGGACACGGGGACCCTCCTGACCCCCCCTGCAGGGACACAGGGACCCTCCTGACCCCCCCACGGGGGGGGACACGGGGACCATCCTGACCCCCCCCGCGGGGGACATGGGGACTGTCCCAACCCCTCCGCAGGGACATGGGGACCCTCCCTCCCGACCCCCCTCAACAGGGACACGGGGACCATCCTGATCCCCCCCCCGCAATGGGGACACAGCGACCGTCCTGACGCCCCCCCGGGGATGTGGGGACCATCCTGACCCCCACCAAGGGGACACGGGGGCTCGGGGACCCCTTCGGGGGAACTCTGTGGACCCCGACACAGGGACACCCACGGGGGCCGGGACGCCCGGTGCGGGGACGCCCTTGAGGACAGGCAGGGTCCCCTGGTGTGTCCCGCCCCCCAACTTTAACCCCTGGGGGGCCAAAAGCCCTGAACTGGGAGGTGCAGGGGTGCCCGTGCCCCCCCCGTTGAGCCCCTCGCCGGCCGGTACCATGGAGAACTGGTCCTCCTCCACCTCGGCCTCGCTGCCGTCCCGCGGCTCCATGGGGACGTTGTGGATCCGCACCAGCATTTTGGCGGCCGCGTTGCGCTTCGCCAGCTTCTTGGAGGTGCCGCTGCCTGCGGGGAGGGGACAAGGGACACCCAGGTGAGCCCGGCCCCCTGTCGTGTCCCCCCCTGCCCCACACAGACCCACGGGGGGGGCGCGCCCCGGCCCCGTACCGATCTCCACGAAGCGCTCCACGCGGCAGGTCATGGTGAACTCCTTGCGGTGCGCCGGCCCCGACTCCTGCGTCACCGTGTACTCGGGCAGGCGCCAGCCCTTCTGCACCACCAGCTCCTGGGGGGGACACGCAAACTGGGGGGGCGCTGGGGAGGGCAGGGCCGCCGTCACCCCCCCGTGAGATGGGGCGGGCTGCCCACAGAAGGGAGCTGCCAGCCCCGAAACGGGCAGGGCCAGCCCCAGAATGGGGTAACTGTCCCCAAAACGGGGATAACCGTCCCCAGAATGGGGTAACTGTCCCCAAAACGGGGATAACCATCCCCAAAATGGGGTAACTGTCCCCAAAATGGGGTAACTGTCCCCAAAATGCGGATAATTGTCCCCAAAATGGGGATAATCGTCCCCAAAATGGGGATAATTGTCCCCAAAATGGGGTACCTGTCCCCAAAATGGGGATAACGGTCCCCAAAACGGGGATAACCGTCCCCAGAACGGGGTAACTGTCCCCAAAATGGGGATAATCGTCCCCAAAATGGGGATAACGGTCCCCAAAATGGGGTAACTGTCCCCAAAATGCGGATAATCGTCCCCAAAATGCGGATAATCGTCCCCAAAACGGGGAAAACCGTCCCCAAAATGGGGATAACTGTCCCCAAAATGGGGTAACTGTCCCCAAAATGCGGATAATCGTCCCCAAAATGCGGATAATCGTCCCCAAAACGGGGAAAACCGTCCCCAAAATGGGGATAACTGTCCCCAAAATGGGGTAGCTGTCCCCAAAATGGGGTACCTGTCCCCAAAATGGGGATAATCATCCCCAAAATGCGGGTAACTGTCCCCAAAATGCAGATAATCGTCCCCAAAACGGGGATAACCGTCCCCAAAATGGGGTAACTGTCCCCAAAATGCGGATAATCGTCCCCAAAATGGGGGTAACTGTCCCCAGAACGGGGATAACCGTCCCCAAAATGGGGATAACTGTCCCCAAAATGGGTCTACCGCCCCCAAAGGGGTACATCAACCCCAAAACGGGGATAACCGCCCCCGAAATGGGTACAACCCCCCCCAAAAGGGGTAAGAGCGCCCCCCAGCTGCGCAGAGGCAGCCCCCAGAGGCCACCGCCACCCCGAAACGGGGACGGTCCCTGAGCCGGGGCGGTGGGGGGGCCGTGTCCCCCCCGTCCCGGGCCGGGGTGTCACCCACCTGCAGAGCCCCCACGGGGTTACACTCCGACTGGGGGGGCGACACCGGCGTCTTCATCTCCGGGGGGGCGCCCCTGCGTGGGGCAGACGGGCACGGCGTGAGGGGGGGCACGGCTCAGAGACCCCCCCCGGGCCAGGACCCCCGCGCTGAGGGGACGGGGAGGGGTAATGGGACGCTGGGGTTTTTTTTGGGGGGATGGGCGCCCCCCAGCCCGTTACCTGGGCGAGGGCGGGGGCACGGCGGGTGCTGGGGGGGCGGCCGCGGGGCTCGGCTCAGCCGGGGGCTCTGGGGGGAAAGGAGAGCTTGGGGATAAAAGGTGAGACGTTAACACCCGAGCCGGCCCCCCCACGCCCCCCGCCGCCCCAGATCCTGCCAGGCACCCCCCCCTCCCTTGGGACCCCCTGCTATTCCCACCCCCCCAATTCTGTCAGCTCCCCCCTGCGCCCCTAGAGCCCCCCCAGATCTGCCTGGGTACCCTCACCCCCCCGGCCCCCCCCCAAACCCCCTCAAATCCCTTGGGACGCCCAAGCCCCCCAGCATCCCAAATCACCCTGGGGACCCCCAAACTCTCCTGGGTGCCCTCAACGCCCCGCAGACCCCCACCAAAACCCACGGGGCCGGGTGCTCAGCGCCCCTGGGTACCCCCAACCCCCTGGGTACCCCCAGACCGCCCGGGCACCCCCCCAAAACGCCCCCCAGCACCCCCCAGACACGCTCAATGCCCTCTCCTGTGCATCCAGCACCCCCCCCGATGTCCCCCCCCAGCTCCAACCCCCTCCTGCGCCCCACCCTGACCCCCCAGCGCCCTGGGGACCCTGGCCCCCCCTCACCTGGGCTCCTCGGGGGCGGTGGGCTCCAGCATGTCCCCCCCTTTGAGCAGTTTCAGGGCCACCTCCGCCGCTTTGTGCTTCGCCGCCTTCTTGCTGGGCCCCTGCCCTGGGGGAGGCACCGGCTGAGCGGGGCGGGGGGCACCCGCGGGCCCCCCCAAGACCCCTCACAGACCACAGGCGTGTCCCAGGCATTGGGATCGCAGCTGATGCCCCACCAGCACCCATTTTTGGGGGTCCCAGGGTGTCCCTGGGTGTCCCAGGCATTGGGGTCCCAGCTGATCCCCCACCAGGACCCATTTTTGGGGGGTCCCAGGGTGTCCCAGGCATTGGGGTCCCAGCTGATCCCCCACCAGGACCCATTTTTGGGGGGTCCCAGAGGGTCCCTGGATGTCCCAGGCATTGGGGTCCCAGCTGATCCCCCACCAGGACCCATTTTTGGGGGGTCCCAGGGTGTCCCAGGCATTGGGGTCCCAGCTGATCCCCCACCAGGACCCATTTTTGGGGGGTCCCAGGGTGTCCCAGGCATTGGGGTCCCAGCTGATCCCCCACCAGGACCCATTTTTGGGGGTCCCAGGGGATCCCCGAGCGTCCCAAACACTGGGGTCCCATGCGATCCCCACCAGACCCTGCTTTTTAGGGATCCCAGGGGATCCCCCAGCAGGACCCGCTTCTTGGGGTCCCAAGGGATCCCTGCGTGTCCCAGGCATCGACGTCCCAGGCAATTCCCCGCCAAGACTCAATTTTGGGGAGTCCCAAGGGATCCCCTCTGTGTCCAAGCCTTGGATGCCAGCTGATCCCCCACCAAGACCCACTTTTGGGGGTTCCAGGGGACCCCTGGGCACCCAGGCATCGGGGATCCCCCACCAGGACCCAATTCTTGCTCCCAGGAGACCCCTGCGTGTCCAGCCCCTGGACCCCACGCAACTCCCCCCCAGGACCCACTTTTTTTGGCCTCCCACGGAATCCCGGAACGTCCCCAGCATCGGGGTCCTGGGCGGTGCGCTCCCCCCTCCCAGGCCTTATTTTTGGGGGGGGTTCTAGGGGATCCCTCCACCGCAACCCGCTTTGAGGGATCCCCCAGCACACCCCCACCATCCTGGGGACAACCCCCGTGTCCCCCAGCATCCCAGGCCAGCGCGAGCCGCCCCAAATCACCCCCTCCAGGCTGCCCCCCACCCTCACCGGGTCGGGTGGGGAGGTGAGGGTGGGGGCCAGCCTGGAAGCGGAGGGTGGCGGGGACCCACCGGTGCAGCTGATGTCCCCAACGGTGACACGGAAGGTGAAGTTGGGCTGGTGGGCTTGGCCCTCGGCCTTCAGGAGGTCGTAGCCGGGGGTCTTGCCTATGCGAGTGCCATATTCCTGCAGCAGGCTGATGGGGGTCTTGCCGGGGTTGGCGGCCAGCATCTGCTCCAGGCTGGGGACAGGGCTGTCACCAGCCCGAGGAAGGGGTCAGAGGGGGCCGGCGAGGAGTACGTGGGCCCCGCACCCCGCCCGAGCCCCCTCGCACAGGCCTGGCCTAGGCCTCAGCCTCCCCCTCTCCGCCACGACCGCGATCTGGGGAGTGCGGGGAGGGGGACTCTCGGTGTGGGTGTTTGGGGGGCGGGGGGGGGGTTTGGGGAGGGGTATCCGGTACCTGGGGAAGCCACCGCTCCGCCTGGCCCCGCCGCCCGCCCCCTCCTCGCTCATCCCCGCCGCGCTCCGTCCCGCCGCCCGCGCCGCCCGCGCCGCCAGGGGGCGCCCGCGCCGCCCGCTCGCCGCGGGGGACGATGGTAAGGGAGCGCCGCGGGGGGTGCTGGGAAGTGTAGTTGGACGGGGGTCGGAGCGGTGTCTCCGGCCCCCCCCCCCCCGGCGAACTACACTTCCCAGCACCCCCCCGCGCGCTGAGCGAGGAATGCTGGGAAGGTGGAGGAGGCGGGAAGCGCGGGGTCACGTGGCTTGAGGGAGCGGAGTGGGAGCACGGGGGGACTGGGAGTGCTGGGAGCAAACTGGGAGCGCTGGGGCCAGAATCACACCTGGACTGGGAGGTCTAGGGACAGACTGGGAGCACCGGGAACAGACTGGGAGCAGGGGCACATCTGGACTGGGAGCACTGGAGACAGACTGGGAGCACTGGGAAGAGGGGGGCACCTGGACTGGAAGCACTGGGGACAGAGGGACACACACTGGGAGCACTGGGGACAGGGACACCTGGACTGGGAGCAAACTGGGAGCACTGGGGACAGACTCACACCTGGACTGGAAGGTCTAGGGACAGACTGGGAGCGCTGGGAATGGACTGGGAGCACTGGGAAGAGGGGACACTTGGACTGGAAGCAGTGGGGACAGAGGGACAGCCAGACTGGGAGCACTGGGGACAGTATTACCTGGACTGGGAACGCTGGGAACCTGGACTGGGAAGAGGGGGAGACTTGGCAATGGGGACAGATTCACACCTGGACTGGGAGGTCTAGGGACAGACTGGGAGCACTGGGATGAGGACACCCATACTGGGATCACTGGGGACAAACTGGAAGCACTGGGGACAGAATGACACCTGGACTGGGAGCACTGGGATGGGACTGGGGCCCCAGTGTGGTGCTGGGGCCAATGGGAGGTACAGAGCGGGGGTCCCAGTGCCAGTGGGGTCTCGGTGCCAGTACAGGGGTTCCAATCCCAGTATAGGGGTCCTGGTGCCAGTATAGGAGGGCTTCCCAGTCCCAGTATAGGGGTCCCAGTCCCAGTGCAGCGATCCCAGTGCCACCATAGGGGTCCTGGTGCTGGTAGGAGTCCCAGCAACAGTATTGGGGGTGCCAATCCCAGTATAGGGGTCCCAGTGCCAGTATAGGTGTCCCAATTCCAGTATAGGGGGGTCTGAATCCCAATATAGGGGTCCCAATCCCAGTATAGGGGGGTCCCAATTCCAGTATAGGGGGGTCCCAATACCAGTATAGGGGTCCCAGTGACGTTATGGGGGTCCCAATCCCAGTATAGGGGTCCCAGTGCCAGTACAGGGGTCCCAATCCCAGTATAGGGGGGTCCCAATACCAGTATAGGGGTCCCAGTGCCAGTATAGGGCTCCCAATTCCAGTATAGGGGGGTCTGAATCCCAGTATAGGGGTCCCAATCCCAGTATAGGGGTCCCAGTGCCGTTATGGGGGTCCCAATCCCAGTATAGGGGTCCCAGTGCCAGTACAGGGGTCCCAATCCCAGTATAGGGGTCCTGGTCCCAGTGCTGCTACAGGATCCCAGTGCTGGTGTGTTCCCAGTGCTGGCGTAGGGGTCCCAGTGCCGGTGCTGGTATAGGGGTCCTGGTGCTGGTAGGGGTCTCGGTCCCAGTATAGGGGGGTCCTGGTCCCAGTACAGGGGTCTGGGGGGCGGTATAGGGGTCCTGGTCCCAGTGCCGGTATGGGGGTCCAGGTGCTGGTACAGCAGTCCCAGTCCCAGTATAGCAGTCCCAGTGCCAGTGCAGGGGCTCCCAGTCCCAGTATAGCAGTCCCAGTCCCAGTACAGCAGTCCCAGTCCCAGTATAGCAGTCCCAGTGCCGGTGCAGGGGCTCCCAGTCCCAGTATAGCAGTCCCAGTCCCAGTATAGCAGTCCCAGTGCCGGTGCAGGGGGTCCCAGTCCCAGTATAGCAGCCCAGTCCCAGTGCAGGGGCTCCCAGTCCCAGTATAGCAGCCCAGTCCCAGTGCAGGGGCTCCCAGTCCCAGTATAGCAGTCCCAGTCCCAATACCGCTACAGGGGGTCCTGGTGCCAGTGTAGTGGTCCCAGTCCCAGTGCTGGGGGTCCCGGTGCCGTTATGGGGGTCCCGGTTCCAGTACAGGGGTCCCAGTGCCGGTATGGGGGTCCCAGTTCCAGTACAGGGGGTCCCAGTCCCAGTGCAGCAGTCCCAGTGCTGGTATAGTGGGGTCCCAGTGCCGGTATGGGGGTCCCAGTGCCGTTATGGGGGTCCCAGTGCCAGTGTGGGGTCCCAGTGCCAGTATAGGGGTCCCAGTGCCAGTGTAGGGGTCCCAGTGCCGGTATGGGGGTCCCAGTCCCAGTGCAGCAATCCTGGTGCCATTATGGGGGTCCCAGTGCCGGTATAGGGGTCCCAGTGCCGTTATGGGGGTCCCAGTGCCGGTATGGGGGTCCCAGTGCCGGTATAGGGGTCCCAGTGCCGTTATGGGGGTCCCAGTGCCGGTACAGGGGTTCCAGTGCCATTATGGGGGTCCCAGTGCTGGTATAGTGGGGTCCCAGTCCCGGTATAGGGGTCCCAATCCCAGTATAGGGGTCCCAGTGCCGGTATAGGGGTCCCAGTCCCGGTGCGGCAGTCCCAGTGCCGGTATAGTGGGGTCCCAGTGCCGGTATGGGGGTCCCAGTTCCAGTATAGGAGGTCCCAGTCCCGGTGTGCCGGTGCTGGTACAGGGGTCCCCGTGCCGGTATGGGGGTCCTGGTGCCGGTGTAGGGGTCCCGGTGCCGGTATGGGGTTCCCAGTTCCGGTGCAGGGGGTCCCGGTGCCGGCCCGGGGGTCCCATTCCCGGTGCCGTCCGGGGGTCCCGGTGCCGATGCAGGGGGGTCCCGGTGCCGTTATGGGGGTCCCGGTGCTGCTATAGGGGTCCCGGTGCCGGTCCGGGGGTCCCGGTGCTGCTATAGGGGTCCCGGTGCCGATGCAGGGGGGTCCCGGTGCCGGTATGGGGGGTCCTGGTGCCGGTCCGGGGGTCCCGGTGCCCTTATGGGGGTCCCGGTGCTGCTATAGGGGTCCCGGTGCTGCTATAGGGATCCCGGTGCCCTTATGGGGGTCCCGGTGCTGCTATAGGGATCCCGGTGCCGGTATGGGGGGTCCCGGTGCTGCTGTAGGGGTCCCGGTGCCGGTATGGGGGTCCCGGTGCCGCTATAGGGGTCCCGGTGCTGCTATAGGGGTCCCGGTGCCGATGCAGGGGGGTCCCGGTGCCGGTATGGGGGGTCCCGGTGCCGGTCCGGGGGTCCCGGTGCCCTTATGGGGGTCCCGGTGCTGCTATAGGGATCCCGGTGCCGGTATGGGGGGTCCCGGTGCCGGTCCGGGGGTCCCGGTGCTGCTATAGGGGTCCCGGTGCCGGTATGGGGGGTCCCGGTGCCGGTCCGGGGGTCCCGGTGCTGCTATAGGGATCCCGGTGCCGGTATGGGGGTCCCGGTGCTGCTATAGGGGTCCCGGTGCCGGTCCGGGGGTCCCGGTGCTGCTATAGGGGTCCCGGTGCCGGTATGGGGGTCCCGGTGCTGCTATAGGGGTCCCGGTGCCGGTATGGGGGGTCCCGGTGCTGCTGTAGGGGTCCCGGTGCCGGTCCGGGGGTCCCGGTGCTGCTATAGGGGTCCCGGTGCCGGTATGGGGGGTCCCGGTGCTGCCGTAGGGGTCCCGGTGCCGGTCCGGGGGTCCCGGTGCTGCTATAGGGGTCCCGGTGCCGGTATGGGGGGTCCCGGTGCCGATGCAGGGGGGTCCCGGTGCCGGTATGGGGGTCCCGGTGCCGGTCCGGGGGTCCCGGTGCTGCTATAGGGATCCCGGTGCCGGTCCGGGGGTCCCGGTGCTGCCGTAGGGGTCCCGGTGCCGGTCCGGGGGTCCCGGTGCTGCCGTAGGGGTCCCGGTGCCGGTATGGGGGGTCCCGGTGCTGCCGTAGGGGTCCCGGTGCCGGTGCCCGCGGGTTCCCGGTGCCGGCGGGGCCGGGGCGGGGCGGGCGGGGCGTGGCCGCGCCGAGCGCCGGGCGGGGCCGTTCCGCGCCGCTCAGCCCTGACCGCGGCACCGGCCCCGGTACCGGCCCCGCCCGCCCCCTGCCCCGGCCCCACCGGGCCCCGCATCGCCCCGCACCAGCGGCACCGGCGGCACCGCCCAGGTACCGGTACCGGGCGCGGGGCGGGGGGGGCGGGGGGGGGGCGGGGGGACGGGGATGCGGCCGGGGTGGGGGGGGGGGGGAGGGGCACGTGGTCCCCTCCCCCACCCCCGGATGCTGGGTGCCCCCGCGGGGGGGGAAGGGGGGGCGCACCCTCCCCCCTCCCGTCCCCTCCCCCCCATCGGACGCCTGGGTGCCCCCGGGGGTCGTGGGGGGAGGGGGGGGGGGATGCGGCCTCTTGCACACGCGTGGGCATCTCCTTTGCACGCGTGTAACCCCCCCGTCCCCGTCCCCCACCCCCGCCACGCACGCGCGTGTGCCCCCCTCGCACGCGCGCGCGTGCGAGGCCTGCGGGCGCGTGCACGAGGGCTGGCACCCGTGGGTGCCCCTCGACACGCGCGTGGCCCTCCGCGCTCCCCCCCTCTTCCCCCCCCCCCCCCACCTCGCACGCTTGTGCATCGCCTTGCACGCGCGCGTGCCCGCCCCTGGCCCCCCTCCGTGCGCGCCCCCCCCCTCCGCGTGGGTGTGCACCTCCCCCCCCCACCTTGCACCTGCCCGTGCACCCCGCGCACGCGCGCGCCCCCCTTCCCCACCTCTGCACCTCAACCCCCCCCCCCCCCCCGCTCCCAGACGCGCGTGCACCCCCTTGCACGCGCGTGTGCGCCCCCGCGGGGCTGCGCGCACCTCCCCTCCCCCCCCCCCCCCAGACCCGTGCATCCGCTCGCACACGCGCGTGCCCTCCCTCCCCCCACGCACGCGCGCGCGCCCCTCCCCCCTCCCCGTGTCGCGACAGGGCCCCGTGTCCCGGTGCGGCGGGGGGGGGCGGGGGGGGGGCGCTCCCTGCCCCCTCCCCCCTCTCCCACCCCCCCCCCCCCGCTCCGCTCTGTCGCGACACGGGGCCGGCGCTGTCGCATGTCGCGACAGGACCCCCCCCCGCCCCTCCCCCCCCCTTCCCCGCTTCCGCCTCAGTTTCCCCGCGCGGAGCCGCCAGTGGGGGCGGGGGGGGGGGGTGGCTCCATCCCTTCCCAGGATGACGTCACCGCATGACGTGACGTCACCACGGGGGGACACGACACCTGGGGGGGCGGGGCGGGTCGTGCCCCCCCCTCCCCCTCCCTCCCCCCCCACGCCCGGGTCCCGCGGGGTGACGCTGAGCCCCGCCCCCGCCCCCCGGCAGTGACTCACCCCCCCCCCACCTAATTTTAGTGATGACATCATCTGCCGGCTCCGCTGTTGCCATGGCAACAACCCCCCCAATTTTTCCCCTCCCCCCCTACAACCCAACCCCCCCCCCTCCCGCCCCTGCCTCAGTTTCCCCCCGGCGCATTTGCACGCTGCCGTGCGCTCACACGCGCTCGTGCGCAGCCTTGCACGCTCGTGCCCCCCTTGCACACTCATACCCCCCCTTGCACGCTTGTGCCCCCCTTCCATGCTCGTCTCTACTTTTGCACGCTCGTGCCCCCCCTTGCACGCTTGTGCACCTTCCTGCACGCTCGTGCCCCCCCGTGCACGCTCGTGCCCCCCCTTGCACACTTGTGCACCTTCCTGCACGCTCGTGCCCCCCCTTGCACGCTCGTCTCTACTTTTGCACGCTCGTGCCCCCCCTTGCACGCCCATGCACACTCTTGTGCGCTCGTGCACGCGCTCACGTGCTCGCATCCCCTCTTACACGCTCCCGCAGCCTCTCGCACGCTCGTGTGCGCTCTGTGCACTACGGGGGGGCTTCTTCCTGACCCCCCCGCATCCCCGTCCCGCCCGGTGGGGTGCACACGTGTGTGCAAAGAGAGGTGCGTGCGTGCGAGGGGGTGCACGCACAGAACAGGGGGTGCATAGACGTGTAGGGGTGCACACACGTGTGCAAGGGGCTGCGTGTGCGTGCGAGGGGCGCCCGCAGGCTGCACATGGGGGGGTATGTGTGTGTAAGGGGGTGCACACAAATGTAGGGCCGTACACGCGTGTGAGGGGGTGCACACACGTGTGAGGGGGTGCACATGCATGTGGGGATGTACATATGTGTGCAAGGGGGTGCACGTGTGTGTGTAAGGGGCTGCACACACGGGTGCAAAGGGGTGCACACGCATGTGAAGGGGAGCACACGTGAGATTGCACACACAGGTGCAAGGGGGTGCACAAGCATGTAAAGGGGTGCGCATGCATGTGGGGCTGCACATGTGGGTGCAAGGTGGTGCACACACGTGTAAAGGGGCACGCATAGGCCTGCACACATGGGTGTAAGGGGGTGCACACGCATGTAAAGGGATGCACACGCGTGTGGGATTGCACATGTGGGTGCAAAGAGGTGGCTGTGGGTGCAGGGGGGTGGATATGGGTGCAGGGGGTACCCATGGGTGCAGGGGAGTGCACACACATGTAAGGGGGTGCACAGACATGTGAGGTTGCACGTGTGGGTGCAAGGGGGTGCACACGCGTGTAAGGGGGTGCCTGTGGGTGCATTGGGATGACTGTGGGTGCAGGGGTTGCTTGTGGGTGCAGGGGGTGGATATGGGTGTGGGGGGTGCACATGCGTGTAAAGGGATGCACACGCATGTGGGGTTACACAGGGGGATGAAAGGGGGTGGGTACGGGTGCACGGGGCACCTGTGGGTGCAGGGGGTGAATATGGGTGCAGGGGGTGCACACGCGTGCAAAGGGATGCACACGCGTGTAAAGGAGTGCCCACGCGTGTAAAGGGACGCCCACGCGTGTGAGGTTGCACAGGGGGATGAAAGGGGGTGGGTACGGGTGCACGGGGTACCCGTGGGTGCAGGGGGTGGATATGGGTGCAGGGGGTGCACACGCGTGTAAAGGGATGCACACGCGTGTAAAGGAGTGCCCACGCGTGTAAAGGGATGCCCACGCGTGTGGGGTTGCACAGGGGGATGAAAGGGGGTGGGTACGGGTGCACGGGGCACCCGTGGGTGCAGGGGTGCCCGCTGACGGCCCGTCGCGCAGGCCGGGGGGCGGCGCGGGGGGGCGCGGGGCCCCCCGCCATGGCCTGCCTGCACGAGACGCGGACGCCCTCGCCCTCGCTGGCGCTGCCCTCGGACGGGACCCCCGAGCAGGAGCTGACCCCCACCCAGTGCGTCCTGCGCGACGTCCTCCCCGCCGCCGCCCCCGCCGCCGCCGCCCCCGCCGCCGCCGCCGCGGGCCCCCCCGAGGCCTGGCCCCGCCGCGGGCCCCCCCGGCACCCCGAGGCCGAGGGGGCCCAGCTGCGCTGCCAGGCGGGGGGGGGGTTCCTGGAGGGGCTCTTCGGGTGCCTGCGCCCCGTCTGGACCATGATCGGCAAGGCCTACGCCGCCGAGCACAAGCACCCCCAGGAGGGTGAGGGGGCGCCCGGGGGGGCGGCCTGGGGGGCCGGGGGGTGCGGTGCGGCCCGTAGGGTGCTGTGGGGCAGGGAGGGTGCTGTGGGGCAGGGTGCTGGGGTGAGGGTGCCAAGGGAGGAGGGGGCTGCACCCCGGCCGTGCCAGCACGTGGGTGCTGCGGGTGTGGGTGCCGATGTGGGGGTGCCAGGGGTCCCATGGGTGCTGATGTGGGGGTGCCGGGGGTCCCGTGGGTGCTGATGTGGGGGTGCTGGGGGGTCCCATGGGTGCCAATGTGGGGCTGCAGTGGGTGCTGTGGGTATGGGTGCTGAAGTGGGGGTGCCAGGGTCCCGTGGGTGCTGATGTGGGGGTGCCATGGGTGCTGAAGTGGGGGTGCCAGGGTCCCGTGGGTGCTGATGCGGGGGTGCCCGGGGTCCCATGGGTGCTGATGTGGGGGTGCTGGGGGTCCCGTGGGTGCTGATGTGGGGGTGCCATGGGTGCTGTGGGTGTGGGTCCCATGGGTGCCGATGGGGTGCCGGGGGTCCCATGGGTGCTGATGTGGGGGTGCTGGGGGTCCCGTGGGTGCTGATGCGAGGGTGCCGGGGGTCCCATGGGTGCTGATGTGGGGGTGCCGGGGGTCCCATGGGTGCTGATGCGGAGGTGCTGGGGGTCCCGTGGGTGCTGATGTGGGGGTGCCGGGGGTCCCATGGGTGCCGATGGGGTGCCGGGGGTCCCATGGGTGCTGATGCGGGGCTGCCAGGGGTCCCATGGGTGCTGATGTGGGGGTGCCAGGGGTCCCGTGGGTGCTGATGTGGGGGTCCCATGGGTGCTGATGTGGGGGTGCCGGGGGTCCCGTGGGTGCTGATGCGGGGCTGCCAGGGGTCCCATGGGTGCCAATGTGGGGGTGCCGTGGGTCCCATGGGTGCTGATGTGGGGGTGCTGGGGGGTCCCATGGGTGCCAATGTGGGGCTGCCAGGGGTCCCATGGGTGCTGATGTGGGGGTGCCGTGGGTCCCATGGGTGCTGATGTGGGGGTGCTGGGGGTCCCGTGGGTGCTGATGCGAGGGTGCCGGGGGTCCCATGGGTGCTGATGCGGGGCTGCCAGGGGTCCCATGGGTGCTGATGCGGGGCTGCAGTGGGTGCTGTGGGTATGGGTGCTGAAGTGGGGGTGCCAGGGTCCCGTGGGTGCTGATGTGGGGGTGCCATGGGTGCTGAAGTGGGGGTGCCAGGGTCCCGTGGGTGCTGATGCGGGGGTGCTGGGGGTCCCATGGGTGCCAATGTGGGGATGCCGGGGGTCCCATGGGTGTTGATGCAGGGGTCCCGTGGGCACAGATGTGGGGGTGCCGGGGGGTCCCGTGGGTGCTGATGTGGGGGTGCCCTGGGCGCAGATATGCGGGTGCCGGGGGTGCCGTGGATACCGATGTGGGGGTGCCGGGGGGTCCCGTGGGTGCTGATGTGGGGCTGCCAGGGGTCCCATGGATGCTGATGTGGGGGTGCCGGGGGTCCCATGGGTGCTGATGCGGGGGTGCCCTGGGCGCAGATATGCGGGTGCCGGGGGTGCCGCGGGTACCGATGTGGGGGTGCCGGGGGGTCCCGCGGGTGCTGATGCGGGGGTGCCGCGGGTGCCGCAGACCCCTGGGAGGTGCCGTTCGAGGAGATCCTGGACCTGCAGTGGGTGGGCAGCGGGGCGCAGGGCGCCGTCTTCCTGGGCCGCTTCCACGGCGAGGAGGTGGCGGTGAAGAAGGTGCGGGACCTGAAGGAGACCGACATCAAGCACCTGCGCAAGCTCAAGCACCCCAACATCATCACCTTCAAGTGAGGGGGGCACGGGCGCGCGGCGGGGCGCGGCGGGGCGGGGGGCCGGCGTGGGCGCCGCGACACCGTGGGCGCAGGGCACGGGCGCAGCGTGGACACGGCGCGGGGCGCGGGCGGGCCGCGGCCGTGGAGCGTGGATGTGGCACGGAGAAGCTGCGGGCGTGGGGAACGCCGTGGGCACGGGGCGTGGACGTGGCGTGGGGCACGCACACGGCGTGGGGCACGCACACGGCGTGGGGCATGGAACGTGGACACGGCATGAGCATGGGCATGGGGGACACCATGGGCACGGGGCGTGGACGTGGCATGGGGCACGCACACGGCGTGGGGCACGGAACGTGGACACGGCATGAGCGTGGATATGGTATGTGACATGGAACATGCTGTGGACATGGAACATGGATATGGCATGAGCATGGGTACGGACATGGTATGCAGCATGGAACATGGACGTGGCATGGGCATGGCATGGGTGTGGAACATGGATGTGACATGGGAATGGGGCATGGAGAGCACGATGGGCACAAGGCATGGACACAGCATGAGCATGGATGTGATGTGGGGCATGGAACACGCTATGGACATGGTATGGGGCATGGAATGTGCTATGGGCATGGAACACGGACACGCCATGGGCATGGACATGGTATGGGGCATGAACATGGAGGACACCACGGGCACAGGGCATGGACACGTGACGGTCGTGGGCATGAACACAGCATGGGGCATGGGCACGTCACGGGCATGGACTTGGGGAACACCATGGGCACATGGCATGAGCACGGCATGGACACGGCATGGGCACGGGGCACCAGCATGGCACGTGCATGGGGAACACCAGTGCTGCATGGACCCGGGTGGGCAGAACACGGGGCACCCACGCGCCACGGGGCACGCTGGCACGTCCCACGGGTGGCACGGGGCACGGCGGCACACGGGACAGGTCTCACGGGGAGGACGCTGCGGGTGCCCCGGTGGCACCGGGTGTCGGGGCGCAGGGGGGTGCGGGTGGGGGCTCCTCCTGCTAACGGGGGGGCTTGGGTGCAGGGGGTGTCCCAGCACTGATGGGTGCTGGCGGGTGCCCGAGTGCAGATGGGTGTCCTGGAGAAAGTGGGTGTCCTGGAGAACTTGGGTTCCCTGGGGAACTTGGGTGCCCTGGGGAACTTGGGTGCCCTGGCGAAGCTGGGTGTCCTGGAGAAGTTGGGTGTCCTGGAGAAGCTGGGTGTTCTGGAGAACTTGGGTGTCCTGGAGCAGCTGGGTGTCCTGGAGAAGTTGGGTGTCCTGGAGAAGCTGGGTGTTCTGGAGAACTTGGGTGTCCTGGAGTAACTGGGTGTCCTGGAGTAACTGGGTGTCCTGGAGAAGCTGGGTGTCCTGGAGAACTTGGGTTCCCTGGGGAACTTGGGTGCCCTGGCGAAGCTGGGTGTCCTGGAGAACTTGGCTGTCCTGGAGTAGCTGGGTGTCCTGGAGCAGCTGGGTGTCCTGGAGAACTTGGCTGTCCTAGAGTAGCTGGGTGTCCTGGAGCAGCTGGGTGCCCCCAGTGCTGTTTGGTGCCCTGGGGAAGCTGAGTGGCCTAGAGAACTTGGGTGCCCTGGAGAAGTTGGGTGCTCTGGTGCTGCTGGGCACCTTAGAGAAGTTGGGTGTCCTGGAGGAGCTGGGTGTCCTCAGGAAGCTGGGTGCCATGGAGAAATTGGGTGCCCTAGAGAAGCTGGGTGCCCTAAAGAAATCGGGTGTCCTTGAGAAGCTGAGCATCCTTGAGAAATTGGGTGCCCGGGTGCTGCTGGGCGCCCTGGAGGAGCTGGGTGCCCTAGAGAACGTGGGCGTCCTGCAGAATTTGGGTGCCCGGGTGCTGCTGGGCGCCCTGGAGGAGCTGGGTGCCCGGTCCGGCGGGGCCGCGGGCGCTGAGGGTGCCGCTGTGCCCGCAGGGGTGTGTGCACCCAGGCACCCTGCTACTGCATCATCATGGAGTTCTGCGCCCAGGGCCAGCTGTACGAGGTGCTGCGCGCCGGGCGCAAGGTCACCCCCTCGCTGCTCGTCGACTGGTCCATGGGCATCGCCGGCGGCATGAACTACCTGCACCTCCACAAGATCATCCACCGCGACCTCAAGTCGCCCAAGTGAGCGGGGAGCGGGGAGGGGGGCAGGGAGCACCCGTGGGTGCTGGGCCGGGTGCCCCGGGTGGCGGCGTGACCGTGGTGGGGACGTGCGCGTGGTGGGGACGTGCGCGTGGCGGTTGCGTGATGGTGGCGGTGCTGTGCCCGTGATGGAGCCTTGTCCTCAGTGGTGGCGTGCCGGTGGGAATTGCGTGTCTGTGGCAGTGCCGTGCCCATGGTGATGACATGTCCACGGTGGTGCCATGTCCATGGTGATGACATGTCCACGGTGGTACCATGTCCATGGTGGTACCATGCCCATGATGATGCCATACCTGTGGTGATGACATGTCCATGGTGGTACCATGCCCGTGGCGGTGCAGTGACCATAGTGGTGCCATGCCCGTGGTGATGACATGTCCACGGTGGTGCCATGTCCATGGTGGTGCCATGCCCACGATGATGCCATACCTGTGGTGATGACATGTCCATGGTGGTACCGTGACCATGGTGGTGCCATGCCCATGATGCCATACCTGTGGTGATGACATGTCCATGGTGGTACCGTGACCATGGTGGTGCCATGTCCGTGGTGATGACATGTCCATGGTGCTACCATGACCATGGTGGTGCCATGTCCTTGGTGGTGCCATGTCCATGGTGGTACCATGCCCATGGTGGTGCCATGTCCATGGTGGTGCCATGCCCATGATGATGCCATGCCCGTGGTGATGACATGTCCATGGTGGTACCGTGACCATGGTGGTGCCATGTCCATGGTGGTGCCATGTCCGTGGTGGTGCCATGTCCGTGGTGGTGCCATGCCTGTGGTGGTGCAATGCCCATGGTGGTACCATGCCCGTGGGGTGCCATGTCCATGGTGGTGCCGTGCCCATGGTGGTGCAGTGCCCATGGTGGTGCTGTGCCCGTGGTGGTGACATGGCCGTGCTGTGCCCGTGGTGATGCAATGCCCATGGCAGTGACATGCCTGTGACAATGCTGTGCCTATGGCAGTGCAGTGACCTCAGTGGTTGCGTGTCCATGACAGTTGTATGTTCATGGCAGCGCTGTACCCGTGGTGGTTCCATGCCCACAGCAATCACATGACCATGGCGGTGCCGTGCTCATGATGGTGGCGTGTCCGCAGCAGGACTGTGCTCATGGCAGTTGCGTGCCCATGGTGGTTCCATGTCCATGCTGGGGGTGTGGTGGTGCCATGTCCATGACGGTGGCGTGCCCGTGGCAGTTCCACGCCCATAACCCACTGATGCCCGTGGCAGTTGCATGCCCGTGGTGGTGCCGTGCCTGTGTCCCTGGCGTGTTATTGGCGTGGCGCTGAGCGGGTGCCCCCCCACCCCAGCATGCTCATCACCTACGACGACGTGGTGAAGATCTCGGACTTCGGCACCTCCAAGGAGCTCATTGACAAGAGCACCAAGATGTCCTTCGCCGGCACCGTGGCCTGGATGGCACCCGAGGTCATCCGCAACGAGCCCGTCTCCGAGAAGGTCGACATCTGGTGAGGGCTCGGGGACCAGCCGTGGGGACGTGACCGACCCTGACCTCGGGGACACGGGGAACCTTGGGGACACCGGGGAGCTGTGGTGGCACCGGGGACACAGGGGGGCTTTGGGAGGCGCTGGGGGGGCACGGGAGGTGTTGAGGACAATAGGAACGGTGAGGGGACGCTTGGCCATGGGTGATGGGGGCCGTGCACTCCTGCACCCTGGGACTTCAAACACCCTGGGACCCCAGAACCCTGGGACCCTCAGCACCCAGGACCCCCCCCCAGCACCCCGGGACCCCAGCACCCTGAAACCGCACCACCCTGGGACTCCCAGCACCTTGGGACCACCAGCACCCCAGGACCCCCCCCCCAGCACCCCAGGACCATGGGACCCTGGGACCCCAGCACCCCGAGATCCCGGGACCCTAGGACCCCTGGGACCCCAGCACCATGAGACCCCTCAGCACCCTGAGACCTCAGCACCCTGGGACTCCCAGTACCCCCAGGACCCTGGGACCACCATCACCCCGGGACCCCTCAGCACCCTGAGACCCCATAACCCTGGGACCCCCCAGCACCCAGGACCCCAGCAACCTCAGACCCCAGCACCCCGAGACCGCCCCCAGGATCCCCCCAGCACCCTGGGACCCCAGGCCCGGCCGCGGGTGACGGGGCCATGGGTGACGGGGCCGGGTGCCCCAGGTCGTTCGGGGTGGTGCTGTGGGAGCTGCTGACGGGCGAGATCCCCTACAAGGACGTGGACTCGTCGGCCATCATCTGGGGGGTGGGCAGCAACAGCCTGCACCTGCCCGTCCCCTCCGGCTGCCCCGACGGCTTCAAGGTGCTGCTGCGCCAGTGCTGGTGAGTGCGCCGGGGACACCGGGGGGACACCCAGGGGGACACCTGTCGTGGGAACACCTCGTCATGGGGACACCTCGTCATGGGGGCACCTCATCATGGGGGTGCCTCGTCATGGGGACACCCCATGGGGACACCTCGTCATGGGGGCACCTCATCATGGGGGTGCCTCATCATGGGGACACCCCATAGGGACACCTCATCATGGGGATACCTTGTCATGGGGTCACCCCATAGGGACACCTCATCATGGGGATACCTTGTCATGGGGTCACCCCATAGGGACACCTCGTCATGGGGATATCTTGTCATGGGGACACCCCATAGGGACACCTCGTCATGGGGGCACCTCGTCATGGGGGTGCCTTGTCATGGGGACACCCCATGGGGACACCCCATGGGGACACTATGCCATAGGGACACCTCATCATGGGGACACCCCATGGGGACACCATGCCATGGGGACACTTCGTCATGGGGGCACCTTGTCATGGGGACACCCCGTAGGGCCACCCTGTAGGGACATCTCATCATGGGGCCACCTCATCATGGGGACACTGCCATGGGGACATCCTGCCATGGGGACACTGCGCCATGGGGACACCCCATAGGGACACCTCGTCATGGGGACACCATGCCATGGGGACACCTTGCCGTGGGGACACCCCGTAGGGCCACCCTGTAGGGACATCTCCTCATGGGGACACCCCATAGGGACACCTCATCATCATGGGGACACTGTGCCATGGGGACATCCTGCCATGGGGACACTGCGCCATGGGGACACCCCATAGGGACACCTCATCATGAGGTCACACCATGGGGACACCCCATGGGGACACCATGCCATGAGGACACCTTGCCATGGGGACACCTCATAGGACCACCCTGTAGGGACATCTCATCATGGGGCCACCTCTCCATGGGGCCACCCTGCCATGGGACCACGCAGTCATGGGGACACACCACGGGGACGCTTCGTAGGGCCACCTCGCCATGGGGACACCCTGTAGAGGCACCTTGCCGTGGGGACACTTCACCATGGAGGGGGACACCCCACAGGGCTGCCCCACCATGGAGCCACACCACAGGGACACCCCATAGGGCCACCACGCCATGGGGCCACCCCATGGGGACACACCACCATGGAGCCACCCCACCATGGAGCTACACTGCAGGGACACCCCATAGGACCACCATGCCATGGGGCCACCCCATGGGGACACCCCACCGTGGGGACACCCCACCATGGGGTCATCTCATAGGACCACCCTGCCGTGGGGACACCCCACCTGCGGATGGGCCATGGGCACCCGTGCCAGGGGGGACCCCAGCATGGGCACCCCACTGTAGGGGCCACCGTGAGGGACCGGCCATTGCCCCCCAGGGTGGGCAGTGTAGGGGGGGGCTCCTGATCACAGGGACCCCCACTCTAGGGGTGCCCCCACCCTGGGGTGGGGGGGTGTGTGTGTATGTGTGCACCCATGGGCACCCCGTGCCAGGCTGCACCCCAGGCACCGCTGCCCCTTGGACACCCCAGAAAGCCTCAGCACCCCCCCCAGTGCCCCCCAGCACCCGCCAAGCATCCTCCAGCACCCCCCAGAATCTCCCCAGTGCCCCCAGCACCCTTCCAGCACCCCCCAACGCTCCCCAGCACCCCCCAGGGCCCCCCCAGCACCCCCCAGCGCCGTGCCGCTCCCCCCAGGAACAGCAAGCCCCGGAACCGGCCGTCCTTCCGGCAGATCCTGCTGCACCTCGACATCGCCTCCGCCGACGTCCTCTCCACCCCCCAGGAGACCTACTTCAAATCCCAGGTACCCCCCACCCCGGGACCCCAGCACCCTGGGACCCCAGCACCCCAGGACCCCAGCACCCTGGGACCCCAGAACCCTGGGACCCTCAGCTCCCAGGACCCCAGCACCCCAGGACCCCAGAACCCTGGGACCCTCAGCTCCCAGGACCCCCAGCACCCTGGGACCCCAGAACCCTGGGACCCTCAGCTCCCAGGACCCCAGCACCCCAGGACCCCCAGCACCCCAGGACCCCAGAACCCTGGGACCCTCAGCTCCCAGGACCCCAGCACCCCAGAAGCCCAGCGGTCAGGGACCCCAGAACCCTGGGACCCCGGGACTCCTAGGACCCCGGCACCCCGGGACCCCAGAACCCTGGGACCCTCAGCACCCAGCACCGCAGGACCCCCAGCACCCTGAGACCCCGGGACTCCCAGGACCCTGAGATCCCAGAACTCCCAACCCCTGCAGGAGATTTGCTTCAAATCCCAGTGACTGCGAGGGCGGGTGCTGGGACAACTGGTGCCAGCAGTACCTGGGGTCCAGGGCATCCACACCCAGTATATCCCAGTGCCCGTGGTAGCCGTGCCCAGTACATCCCGGCATCCAGAGCGGCTGCACCCACGCAATGCAGTGCCCAGGGTAGCCAGTGCCCAGTGCCCATGGTGCTCATAGTGGCCAGTGCCCAGTGCCCCTGGTAGCCGGTGCCCGTGGTATCCACTGCCTGGGGTGCCCAGTGCCCCCGGTAGCCGGTGCCCTCGGTAGCTGATGCCCGTGGTAGCCAGTGCCCAGGGTGCCCGGTGCCTGTGGTATCCACTGCCTGGGGTGCTCAGTGCCCCTGCTAGCCGGTGCCTCTGGTAGCCGGTGCCCGTGGTGGCCGGTGCCTGTGGTGGCCAGTGCCTGTGGTGCCCAGTGCCCGCGGTAGCCAGTGCCCCTGGTAGCCAGTGCCTGTGGTGGCCAGTGCCCTCGGTAGCCGGTGCCCCTGGTAGCCGGTGCCTGTGGTGGCCAGTGCCCTCGGTAGCCAGTGCCCCTGGTAGCCGGTGCCCGTGGTGGCCAGTGCCCTTGGTAGCCGGTGCCCCTGGTAGCCAGTGCCCCTGGTAGCCGGTGCCCGTGGTGGCCGGTGCCCGTGGTAGCCGGTGCCCCTGGTAGCCAGTGCCCCTGGTAGCCGGTGCCCGTGGTGGCCGGTGCCCGTGGTAGCCGGTGCCTGTGGTGGCCAGTGCCCTCGGTAGCCAGTGCCCCTGGTAGCCGGTGCCCGTGGTGGCCAGTGCCCTCGGTAGCCAGTGCCCCTGGTAGCCGGTGCCCGTGGTGGCCAGTGCCCTCGGTAGCCAGTGCCCCTGGTAGCCGGTGCCCGTGGTGGCCAGTGCCCTCGGTAGCCGGTGCCCCTGGTAGCCAGTGCCCAGGGTGCCCGGTGCCTGTGGTACCCACTGCCTGGGGTGCTCAGTGCCCCTGCTAGCCGGTGCCTGTGGTGCCCAGTGCCCGCAGTAGCCGGTGCCCCTGCTAGCCGGTGCCCGTGGTGGCCGGTGCCCCTGGTAGCCAGTGCCCTCCGTAGCTGGTGCCCCTGGTAGCCGGTGCCCCTGGTAGCCGGTGCCCGTGGTGGCCGGTGCCCGTGGTGGCCGGTGCCCCCGGTAGCCGGTGCCCGCGTGCCGCAGGCGGAGTGGCGGGAGGAGGTGAAGCTGCACTTCGAGAAGATCAAATCGGAGGGGACGTGCCTGCACCGGCTGGAGGAGGAGCTCATCAACCGCCGGCGCGAGGAGCTCCGGTGGGGCCCGGCCGCGGGGTCGCTGGGGACGTGGCGGGGGGGACCGGGGACAGGGGGTGTCCCGGGGGTGGGTGGGGGGGTGCGTGTGCCGACGCCACGCGTGCCCCGGGTGCCAGGCACGCGCTGGACATCCGGGAGCACTACGAGCGCAAGCTGGAGCGCGCCAACAACCTCTACATGGAGCTCAGCGCCCTCATGCTGCAGCTGGAGCTCAAGGAGAAGGAGCTGCTCAGGTGAGCACCCACCAGTGACCCCAGTGCCCCCCAGTGCCCCCCAGCACCCAACAGCAGCCCCTGTACCCATCCCATGGTCACTCCATGGCTGGGGCCAACGCTGTACCAACCCATGGCCACTGGCAAACCTGTAGCACCCTGTGGCCACCCCATGGCCATGGCCACCCCTATGTCCACCCCATGGCTATGGCCAACCTGTGGCCATTGGCACACATATAGCACCTCGTGGCCATCCCATAGCCATGGCCAACCCTATGTCCACCTCCATGGCCATGGCCAGCTCTAGATCTACCCTATGGCCATGGACAACCCTATAGCCACCCCATGGCCACCCCTTGACCACAGCCACCCCTATGTCCACCTCCATGGCCATGGTCAACCCTGTATCCACCTCCATGGCCATGGCCAACTCTAGATCTACCCCATGGCCATGGCCAACCCTGTATCCACCTCCATGGCCATCCCTTCACCATGGCCAACCCTGTATCTATGCCATGGCCATGGCCAACCCTATAGCCACCCCATGGCTACCCTGAGCCGATGGCCAGCCCTTACCCCATGGCCACCACCCCAAGGCCACGGCCACCCCACGCGCCACGTCCCCGGGTGTGGGTGCCCACGCGTGGCCCGTGGCAGGCGGGAGCAGGCGCTGGAGAAGCGCTACCCCGGGCTCTTCAAGCCGCGCGCGCCGCGGGGGCTGCTGCACGGCAACGCCGTCGAGACCCTCATCAAGAAACGCAACGTCCCCCAGAAGCTCTCACCCCACGGCAAGCGGTGCGTCTGGGTCCCTCGGGGTTGGGGGGGGCGTGGGGGTCAACGTAGGTCCTTCGAGGTTGGGAGGGGGGTGTGGGGGTTCGGCTGTTTTGGGTTGGGGGCATGGGGGTCTGGGGGGTTTGGGGTGGGGAGGGGGCCTGGGGGCATGGACGTGTGGGTCCTTGGTGGGGTTGGGAACCCAGACACCTGGGTCCTTTGGGGTGGGGGGGCTGGGAGACTGGGTGCTGGGGTCCTTTGGGGTGGGGGGGGGTCTGGGGGCTCAAGTGCCTTGGGGTCCTTTGGGGTGGGGGGGCTGGGAGACTGGGTGCTGGGGTCCTTAGGGGTGGGGGGGGGGTCTGGGGGCTCAAGTGCCTTGGGGTCCTTTGGGGTGGGGGGGGCTGGGAGACTGCGTGCTGCGCTCTTTTGGGGGGGGGGGCTCTGGGGGTGCAGATGCCCGGGGTCCTTTGGGGGGGGGGGGCAGATTTTCGAGGGGTGCAGATGCTGATGTCCCGGGGGGAGGGGGGGGTCTGGCCACGGCTGGGGGGGTCCCTGTGGCTGGGTGGGGGGGCTCCCGGATGCCTGGGTCCCCATCCGCAGCCCCCCCCCGTGTGCCCCCCCCGCCCCCCCAGACCCGACATCCTGAAGCCGGAGGTGCTGCTGCCCAAACTGGACGCGGCCATGGCGCAGGTGACGCTGCCGGGGTGCCCCAAGGGCCCCCCCTCCCCGGGCCGCAGCCGCCGCGCCAAGGGCCGCCACCGCAAAGCGGGACCCCGGGGGGGCTGCGGGGAGCCCCCTCCCGAAACCGGCCCCCCCCGGGGGCTCCCCGGAACCCCCCCGACCGCCACCGGCCCCGATCTCCTCGGGGGCACCTTGGAGGCCGCGGGGGCCCCCCCGGCCGCGGTACCGGATGCGGGACCCGAGGGGGCAACGGGCACCCAAGGGTCCCCCCCGCCGCCCCCCCCAGCGCCCGGTGAACCCGAGCGGGAGAGCGGGAGCGGCCGGGGGGGCAAAATGGGGGGGGGGCAGCACCTCACCCCCGCGGCGCTGCTGTACCGGGCGGCCGTCACCCGCGGGCAGGTGAGAGCTGTGGGTGCCAGGGGCCCTTTTTGGGGGGGGGGGTGGGGGGGCAGGACCCCGCAGGACCATCCCAGCAGTGGGAGGGGGGGTGGATCCCTTCTCGGGAGGGATTCTGGGGGAGGGTCCCTCCTGAGGAGGGGGTGTCAGGACCCCTAGGTCCCTTCTGGGGTGGGGGGGAAGAGGGGCGGGGGGGGCAGTCAGGACCCCTGGGTGCCTCCTGAGGTGGATGGGGGGGGGGGGGGGGGTCAGGACCCCTGGGTGCCTCCTGAGGTGGATGGGGGTGGGGGGGGGTGGGTCAGGACCCCAGGGTGCCTCCTGGGGTGGGTCGGGGGGGGCTCAGGACCCCAGGGTCCCTCCCGAGGGGCAGCAGGAGGACCCCAAAGCCCCCCCCCCCACCCCCCTGTGCCCCCAGAAGCGGGGGGTCTCGTCGGAGGAGGAGGAGGGTGAGGTGGACAGCGAGGTGGAGCTGCCGCTGCGGCAGAAGTGGGTGCTGACCCCCCCCCCCGCCCCCGGGTCTGGGTTCATTTTGGGGGTGGGGGGAGAGGGGAGGTCCATGGGTGCTCACACATTTGGGATGGGTGCTGGGGGGGGGGGGGGGGGTCGGGGGCTGGTGGGTGCCTGGACCCAGGGTACCAAGGGTAGAGGGGGAAAATCCATGGGTGCAGGGGGGGGTCCACGACTGGCTGGGTGTCTGGGATGGGTGCAGGGGGGGGGTCTATGGGTGCAGGGGGTCCATGGGTGCCTGGACACCAGGGATGGGTGTGGGGGGGGGGGCTATGGGTGCAGGGGGTCCATGGGTGCCCGGACACCAGGGATGGGTGCAGGGGGGGCTGTGGGTGGTTGGACACCAGGCATGGGTGCGGGGGGGGCGGTCCATGGCTGGTTGGGTGTCTGGGATGGGTGCAGGGGGTCCATGGGTGCCCGGACACCTGGGATGGGTGCAGGAGGTGGGGCTATGGGTGCAGGGGGTCCATGGGTGCCCGGACACCTGGGATGGGTGCAGTGGGGGGGGGGCTGTGGGTGCAGGGGGTCCATGGGTGCCCGGACACCTGGGATGGGTGCGGGGGGGGGGGCTATGGGTGCAGGGGGTCCATGGGTGCCCAGACACCTGGGATGGGTGCAGTGGGGGGGGCTGTGGGTGCAGGGGGTCCATGGGTGCCCGGACACCTGGGATGGGTGCAGTGGGGGGGGCTGTGGGTGCAGGGGGTCCATGGGTGCCCGGACACCAGGGATGGGTGCAGTGGGGGGGGCTGTGGGTGCCGGGGTCCTCACCCCCACCCAACCGGTCCCAGGTGGCCCCCGGGGATGAGCAAGCGCCAGTCGCTGTCGACCTTCAGCTCGGAGAACTTCTCGGACGGGGACGGGGACGAGGGGCACACGAGCGAGCCCTCGCACAGCGCCACCCCCGACGTGGGCAGCACCAACACGGACGAGCGCCCCGACGACCGCTCCGAGGACCTCCTGTCCCAGGGCTCCGAAATCCCCCTGGACGGCGCCCCCCCCGAGGGGCCCGGCCGCCGGCACGGGGGGCTCAGCCCCAAGGTGACGCCCCCTCCCAGCCCCCACCCTGGGGATGGGTGACGGGGGGCACGCACGGTCCCCTGGGGGGGGGGCGACACCATGGGAGGGGGTGCGCCCAGGGACGGTGGGGGGGGTCCCTAGGGTCCCCCAGGGCTGGTGCTATGGGGTGGGGGTCCCTAGGGTCGGTATTGTGGGGTGGGGGTCCCTAGGGTCCCCCAGGGCTGGTGCTATGGGGTGGGGGTCCCTAGGGTCGGTATTATGGGGTGGGGGTCCCTAGGGTCAGTATTATGGGGTGGGGGTCCCTAGGGTCCCCCAGGGCTGGTGCTATGGGGTGGGGGTCCCTAGGGTCGGTATTATGGGGTGGGGGTCCCTAGGGTCCCCCAGGGCTGGTGCTATGGGGTGGGGGTCCCTAGGGTCGGTATTATGGGGTGGGGGTCCCTAGGGTCCCCCAGGGCTGGTGCTATGGGGTGGGGGTCCCTAGGGTCGGTATTATGGGGTGGGGGTCCCTAGGGTCCCCCAGGGCTGGTGCTATGGGGTGGGGGTCCCTAGGGTCGGTATTATGGGGTGGGGGTCCCTAGGGTCCCCCAGGGCTGGTGCTATGGGGTGGGGGTCCCTAGGGTCAGTATTATGGGGTGGGGGTCCCTAGGGTCCCCCAGGGCTGGTGCTATGGGGTGGGGGTCCCTAGGGTCGGTATTATGGGGTGGGGGTCCCTAGGGTCCCCCAGGGCTGGTGCTATGGGGTGGGGGTCCCTAGGGTCCCCAGGATGGGGTTCGAAATGGGAAGGGGGTCCCTCAGGGATGGGTGCCAGTGGGCGGAAGGGTCCCTACGCCCCCCCCAGGGCTGGGTGCTGTGGGGTAGGGGTCCCCATAGCCCCCCCCCCCAGAACAGAGATAGCAAAGGGAAGGGGATCCCCAGGACCTCAGAGGCTGGGGACTTGGGGGTCCCTAGGGTCCCCCAGAGGTTGGTGTTATGGGGTGGGGGTCCCTAGGGTCCCGCAGGCCTGAGTACCAGGGACTGGGGTGGGGGGGTCTCTGGGGTCCCCAGTGGGTGAGTACTGGGGGGCAGGGATCCCCTGAGCCCCCCCGGACAGGGTTACCCGGGGAAGGGGGGTCCCTAAGGGTCCCCAGAGACGGGTGGCACTGGGTGGGAGCTCCTGGGGTCCCCCAGGGCTGGGCGCTGCGGGGTCGGGGTCCCCTGAGCCCCCCGGGATCAGGTACACGGGGGAGGGGGCGATGTCCCAGGGCCCCCCAGGGTGCTATGAGCAGGTGCTATAGGCGGGGGGGTCCCACAAGCCCCCCCAGGGGCAGGTAGCACAGGGAGGTGACCCCCCAAGGGGGCCCCCAGGACCAGTTACCAGAGGGGGGTCCCTCAGGGCTCTGCCCTGCAGAACGGGGGGTCCCAAGCCCCCCCAGGAGCAGCTGTGGGGCAGAGGGGGGGCTCTGAGATGCTGTGCCCCCCCCAGGTCTCCGAGGACTCGGACTGCGACAGCGCAGAGCTGGACCACTCAGGCAGCGGCGAGGGGCCCCCCCGGCCCACGGCCCCCCCCGGCCTGTGACCGCGTCCCCCCCCCTCACCCCCACCCCCCGCACCCCACTTGTACAGCCCCAAATATTTATATAAATATTTATCGCTCTCTACAGAAGGCGCCGTGCCGTCTCTGGGCTGGGGGGGGAACAGGAGCGAGGGGGGGGCACTGGGGGCTATTTTGGGGGGGAGGGACAGGGGGAGAGGGCCTGTCTCCCTCTGGTGTTTATGTAGGCCCTACCATAACAGCCCCCCAGGGGATAATTATTTTGGGGAGGGGGGAAAGAAGGTAGAAGGGGCTGAGCCCCCACTCCAGTCCCACCCCCTCTTTACTGGTGGAACTGGGAGCACTGGACAGGGCAGAAGGCCAGTGCAGGACACCCAGGGGGAAAGGATGAAGTTGGGGGGGGCATCACTCCCTCCCCCCGCCCCTGTGGATTTTGGGGTGGGGGGGCACAGAGTGACGACAGCCCAGTGGGGAACCGGTTCCCATTAAGAGCGGGCTGCAGGGCACTGGGAGGAGAGAACCCCTCCAAAACGCGTGTGGAGCGCCAGAGCCCCCTCCCCAGCTTTATCCACTCCAGCCCCTGGGCCGTACTGGGAGCACTGGTGGGGGGGGGGGGGGCGGTCAAAGAAAGACGGAGACAGGCAGGTCCAGTAACCAAAATATCCTCGGTTCTATTCACAAGGAGAAGCTCCAGTCCATCTTTTTATTCATTTGTTTTTTTGAAAAATTTCCTGACGTTACAGAACTCAACTGAAATGTTGCTCTTGCACTCTTACACTTCATGACAGAAACAGAAACTTCATGAGCCGAAAAAAGGGGGGGGTGGGGGGCGAGGGGGGGCGGGGAGGAGAGAGAAGCTTTATAAAACTAAGATCTGGGGCTCAGCGGTCGATCGGCTGAATGGAGAAAGGAATTAAAACGCTTAATTAAAAAAAAAAAAAAAAACAAACCAACGAAATAAAACGGAAAAAAAAAAAACCAAAAAACCCCAAATAAACCTTGTGAGTGGGCGCGGAGAGCACGGAGGAACCGAAAAATGTACAAACTAGTTAAAACCTGGGGCTGGGCGCGGCGGAGGCGCTGGCTGGCGGGGGCCCAGGCGCGGCGGCGGGGGCCCTAGCTGCTTCCCATGCCCCCGGTCTCCGAGGAGAGCCTGCAACGAAGAAAAGGGCGTCAGAGGGGGGGCCCGGGGGGGGGCAGGGGCAGAGAGGGGGGCTGCCCCCCGTGGGGAGAGCGCTGGGGGGCGGGGGGCACTGGGGAGGGAGGGGAGGGGTTTTTGGGGTGGGGGTTTAAGCACAAGCGGTGGGGAAGGTGCGGTGATGGGGGGGGGGCTGCTGCCCCCCAACTTCCCCCCCCCCCAGAACGGAGCTGGGGGGCGCCCCTGGGGAGGGGGACACACCCAGAGCGAGCGCAGGGCGGGCTCAGCAAAGCTGTTTAGGGGGACCCCCCCGGGAAAGAGGGGGACGCCGAGGTGCCCCAGGGTGGGGCAGGCAGGAAGCGGGCAATGCCCCCGGGGAAGGGGGAGAACGAGGGGGGGCTGCACCCCCCCAGGGACCCCGCGGGGGCACGGGGGGACACACACACACAATGCAGGGGGGTCCCCAAGCAGAAGCAGGGACGACAGCAGCACCCCCGCCGCGAGCACCCCACGGCGGCTCAAAGCGTCTCCCCTCCGCGCGATTTCGGGGACGGGGGGGCGCCCCAAAGCCTGGGGCGGCAGAGCGCCCCCCCTCCCGCAGCGAGGGGGGCACCCGCGGAGCCCCCTGCGCGGCGGCACAGATCTAGCAGAGCAGATTCTCACCGTGGCAACTTTATTACAGGTACAGACACGGAAACCGGAGAGACGCGGCGAGGCGGCGAGCCCCCCGCGCCGGGAACGCAACGAACCCCCCCAACCCCCCCCCACCGCCGCTCGGTTATTCCGGCACGAACCCCTCCCTCCGCCCCCCACCCCGCCCCAGGCCCCAAAGCGCGACCGCGACCAAGCTACTGGGGGAAAAAAAAAGCAAAAGAAAAGGAAAAAAGAGGAGAAAAAAGAAAAGCGAGGGCTACAGGAGCTGGCGGGGCCGAGGAGGAAGCGCAGGGAGCGCCGGGGACGCGGGCGGCCGGCAGCGCTCCGCTCTGCAGCGCCACGGGGAGGAGGAAAACATAAAAAAAACGAGGAAAAAAAAAAAAAAAAGAGGAAAAAAAAAAAACGCTCTTCCAAGTCTCCTCTACGGGGTCTCCGCGCTGCCACCCATCCGCCGCTCCTCTACGGCCACAAGCGGGGTCAGTAGGGAGCAAACCTCTGCTTTTCCGCTTTCAGTTTGTTAGGGACGCAGGGCGCGGGCGCGGGCGAGGCGCCCTTCGCGGCCGACACGACATTTAGAGCCAGGAGAGGGACGGGTTTCATGCCAAGCAGACTGGAGACACAAGGGGCGGTCGGAAGAGGGTTGGGGAGGCTGGCGGGCGCGTCGGCAGCCCCCGCTGTGGCGAGCGCGGGGGTGGTGGTGGAGGAGGAAGAAGAAGAAGGGGTGGAGGGTTGAGAGAGGTTGATGCTGAGGTGGTCAGGGATCGTGACGGAGGCTGCCTGGGAGGAGGGTTTAGCGCTTTCTAAACTGTAACAGAGGAGAAAAGGAACAAAAAAAAGAAAGAAAAAAAAAATACGGGTGGGTGGAAGGGAACACCACAGGAGAAAAAAAAAAAAAAAGAAAATAGCACAGGACAAACAGCGCAGAGTCGCACGAGCCCAGCTCGGGGAGGGAGGGAGGTGGGGAGGGAAGGGCGCGCCCGCGAGCCGCAGCGGGACCCCCAGCCCAGCCGCGGGGCGCCTCGGCGCGACCGCTGCGGAGCCGGGAAGTAAAAGCGAGAGCGAGATCGCAGGCGGCGGCTCCTCCTCCGCTCCCGCCCGGTGCCACGCCGCCCCGGCGTCGACCCGTGCGACGCGGGCAGTGACGAACCCCCGCGCGGGCTTGGGACGCGCCCGGCTCCCCTCCTGCGCCCAGAGCCCCGGGGGGCTGCGGAGCGGGGCGGCCGTCGCCCCGGCCCGGCTCGCCTGGGGACGCCACGAAGCCGGGCCCCGAAACCGGCGCCGCGCGGCCGCTCCCAGGAGCCGAACCGGCACCGACTCCTCTCCTCGGGACCGCGGCGTCCCGCCGGGAGACGCTCGGGATCTCCGGGGACGCCCTTCTCCATCGCCCCACCGAAAAACGAAAGCCCTCACCACGCAGGTGGCCGCATCGGAACCGCGCGGCCCTCGCAGCCGAGAGCCCGCCGCGGCTTTTCGGTAGCCACGGGCTCCCCGCGGCCGGAACGCTTTCCGGCTGGGTTCGTTAGCCTGACGGAGCGGGAGGCGATCGCACAGGGAAACGGGACAGCGGGCGCGGGGAGAGGAAAGGAAAGGATGGAGGGGGGTTAAAAAAAAAAAAAAAAAAAAAAAAAAGGGGAGAGGAACCCCTTCCCGGCACGCAGCCCCGGGAGCGGCACCCCGCGGCGCGCAGCCTCGTTACCCGCCCGCTCACCTGACATTAATTAGATACTGGGCCAAGCTGATGCTGGCTGCAGATCCGGTGATGGTGACCTGCCTGTCGGTGGAGCCCTCCACCGGGTTGGCAATTTTGATCTGCGCCCCGGACATCTGGCGGATCTCGTTGATTTTGGCGCCCTGACGCCCGATGATGCAGCCAATCAACTGCGGGGGGAAGAGAGCGGCTTCGTTAGCGGCGCGCGAAAAGCAAGCGCGTTCATTCCTCCTCCTCCTCCCGCCCCGTGGCGTCCGACGGGGCTGGCAGCTCCGGGGGGTTTGGAGGGGCCGAGAGGGGGATTTTCTGCCGCGGAAGTTGGGGGGAAGGGACGCGGGGCCAGCGGGAGCGGCGGCTCGGGCAGCGCCACCAGCCCTCGCGCAGCTCCGACGCGGAGAATGGGCAACCGCGGCCCCCATTTTGTCAGAAAAACAAAAACAGAGAGGGGCAGATCCGCGCCCACCGCCCTCCCACCCCCCCCACGAGGGCCGGAAAGGCCGGATCCCGGCGGGAATACTCACATCATTTGGAATGGTGAGTTCGTGAGAGGTGGTTTGAGCGGAGGCATCCAAACCTGCTCGAGAGACAGAAAAGGGGGGGGAGAAACCGTTCAGGGGGGAGGCGGCGGCAGGGGGGGGCGCGGCGCGGGCGGGCCGCAGCGGGCGGCTCCGTGGCGACCTCGGGAGCGGTTTAAACACCGGGGGGCACGGGGGCCGGGCAGAGCGAGCCGTGAGGTTCCGCCAAACCCTCCCGCTGCTGCCCACCTCCTCCCCGCTCACCTGCCTCCGCTCCTCCCGCCCTCGCCCACCCCCCCGCCCCGGTTTCCCTTCCCCTCGGCCCCCTCCCCGCGATGTCACCGCAGGATCTTCCTTCCGGTCAGGACAGTCCCAGAGCAGCGCGCTCTGACCGCGGGGGCTCCGTTCGGGCGCTCGGCTCCGCGGCCCGCTCCGTTACCAGCTTCGAAAGGCTACGCTGCCCCCCCTTCCTCCTCCTCCTCCTCCTCCTCCTCGCGGCCGCGGGGCCGGCAGGGCAGTGCTACGCCGGCCGGCACGGGCGCTGCGAGGTCGCTCGCGTCTCGGGTGGCACCAAGCGCGTGCGCTCAGTGGATTTTTGGGTTTGTTTTTTTGTTTTTTTTATGGTTTAAATTTCTTTTCCTGCCCTTTGTCAGCTCGCTCCCCGCGACAGGGAGACGGCGGCCCCGGGGTCCGGCAGCCGGGGACGCGCGCGGGCGGTTAACGCGGCGCTGTCCCCTCGCCGCCAGCGGTTCTGCCACCGCCGAGGGCGACCCGCTCCAGCAACCCCTGGGGCTGGGGGGGCGGAAATAAAAACTAAACTGCTCCCCTGGCCCCCTCTCAGCACGTGGTGGGGGGCGGGCAAAGCGAGGGCCCCCAGGCTCGCTACCGGCGTCGGGGCTGACCCGGGACGCCGGAGCCCTCCGCCAAACCCCGCCGCTCTCCGGCTCCAGCCCCAGCCGAGCCGGGCGGCGCCTGCGGCGGCTCCCCTGCCCCCCCCTCTCCCCCCACCCGTGCACAAAGGCGGCAGCAGGGAGGACGAGACCCGGGCAGTACCGGTACACGAGAGAGTAACTACAGATTTTGGTTTTTAGCATTACCCCAATAGCCTTTCACCTCTGGAGAGCTGGATTCAATGCCTGTTAAGATACAAGTGACAATGAGTTCGGCTGTCTCAGGGTTTGAGCCCCAAACGGATAGTTTTTCTTTTTTTCTCTTTTTTTTTTAGCCATCTTAGCAAATCTACAGCAAATTTGGTAAACTCAGCAGCTGCCTGCTCAGGACTGGAGTAGCCGGAGGGGAGAGAGGGGGTGCTGCGGGTCGGGGGGCTCTCGGTACATCGGCAGAGCTGCGGAGGGGGGGGTGAAGAGGAAGGGAAGCAGCACGGAGGCCCTGCCTGCTCGGTTGTTTTGGGGTTTTTTTTGGTTTTTTTTCGGTTTTTTTTTTTCCTCTACCCTCTGCAACCTCCCACAACTCGCAGAGGCCGGTACCAACTCGCCCCCAGAGACGTCACAACAAAAAAATTGTTACCTGGCCAGGCTCAGCTCTGGGGAAACGTTGGGTTTTGAGTTTTTTGGGGGGTTTTTTTTTGGTTTTTTTTTTTTTTTTTTGAGAGCACGAGACCCAAGCGGAGGCCCCGTCAGAGGAGCCAAGCGGCGGCTCAGGGCTGGCCTTTGGCCCACGCTAGCACGCAGAGGAGAGAAGGAGTTTCCGTACCACTGAATCCAGTGTTGCCATGAGACATGGGAAAGTGGGACTGTTGCATTGCCAACTGGTGCAGCTTGGTCAGCTAGAGGGGGGGAGAGAAAAAAACAACAAAAAAAAAAAAAGAGAGAGAGAGAAAGAGAAAGAAAAAGGCTGATGTTAGCCATTTCCCAAGCCCAGGCCGGGCGAGGGCTCGCACGGCACGCACACCAACACGGACGCTGCCGCGGCACCGCGGCCGCCCCTCCCCGGCCCCCCCGCAGGGTGCCCTCCGCGCGGGGAGGGGGCTGGGGGGCTGCGCCCACCCCCCGGCACAGCGAGGTACGAAAGGAGCCGAGAGAGACAAGCGAGAGGAGCAAGGAGGGACGGGACGGCAGGGCGCTCGCGCCGCCCCACGCCGGAGGGGACAGGAGCGCCGCGGGGGGGAGACGGGGACGGAGCTCGGCCCCCCCGCGCCCCTCGCTGCTCCAAGGGCGCCCGGAGCGGGGATCGGCCCCCGCCCGGCCCGCGACGAGCCCTGCGGGATGAGCCGGAGGACGGCGGCGCCCAACAGCCAGCGCCCGCCGCCCGGACCGTCACCGCCGTCCCCGCGCGGTCCCCAAACTGGCTGGCGGCAGCCCGGGCCGGACCAACCCCCCCCCCCCACTCCCCGAAGTGCCACCTGCGACCGCGCGCCGGGCCAGCTGTCCCCCGCCCCGGGAGAACACCGGGAGGGAACCATCATGCGCTGGTTTTGGTTTCTCTCCCGCCGGGCTGCGCGCCAAGTTCAGGAGGCAAAGGGGGGGAGCGAGGGAAAAGGCGGAGCTGGTGTGAAATGCCAAGCCGGGGAGAGATGGGTCAGGGGAAAAAAAAAAATATAAATAATAATAATCGAGGAGGGGAGCGTCGGAAAGAGGGTGAGGGAAGGAAAAAGGAGAGATCTGAGAGCGGGTGGAGGCGGTTGCAGTTGAAAGGAGGCGAGTTTTTTGGGGGGGAGCTTGGATCGGATCAAATATTCCCAGGCCAAGCTGAGCTAGCGGCTCGAGTCGAGAAAGCAGGGAGAAAATTTTGGAAGGGGGGGAGGAGGAGGGGGGTGGATTTCAAGACAAGAAGTTGTAAACCAAACTTACATCTGGCTGTGGAATGGCATACTGTCCTTGAATGGTATAGGCCTACAAAAAGGAGGAAAAGAGTCCTATTAACGACCATCGGACAGCCACCCAGGGACAGACAGATTGCAACTCGCCAGGAAGTCGGCGCCGAGGTGGAGAGTTCTCCGGGGCGAGGGAAGTGGGGCAGGGAGAGGCGGGGACGGATAAATGCCGTAACAAGCGGTTTTCTAGACGGGCGGTTACTCGAATCGGCCGTACGTGGCGGTTAGGAGGGAGGGAGTTGGACAGTATGGCGCCGTCCCCCCCAAAAAAATTGTTAAAAAGAAAAAAAAAAAAAAGAAAAAAAAAGAAAAAAGTGGCAGACAAAAACAGAACGGCTGGGATCTTGATGGAGATGTATGGTGTGGTGCGGTCCGACAATGCTCCTAGCCCTGCGCCCCCCGCCTCGCCGACGGGAAGGTCCAGCGCCCCCGCCGGCCCTCGCTAGCTCCCGGCCCCTCCTCTCCCCGGCCCAGCAGCCCCCCCCGCCAAAAAAAAAGGAAAAAAAAAAAAAGGGGAAAAAAGGAAAAAAAAAAAAGGAAAAGAAAAGAAAAGTCCCGTTCCGAGTCCTCTCGTCACTTCCGCACGCCTAGGAAAACGTCGCCGGGCAAGCTAAACGCTGGAGCTGGCTACCAGACGCGGCAAGAGAGGCGCTCGCCGCGGGGGACAGGGCGCAGCGCCCGGCCTGCCACGCTCCGCGTCCCGCGGGCAGGGGACGGCCACGGCCTCCAGATGCCTCCTGAAGCTACGCGCTGCCTGGGGCCTGGCTGGCTAAGGGCTGGGGGGGTTCAGGGGGGCCGGGCAGACGGGGGCGGGTGGGGTGGGAAGGGGAGAGGGGGGGTACACAGCCTCACTTCCAGGTCACCGGAAGAACTGCAGCCCAGGCTGGAATTGGCCCAAGTTCGTTGCCATGCAGTGGCTGCCGGGTGGCCTGCGTGAGGAGAGGTTGGTGGGCTCAGAGTCCAGTTCCCGGTGGACAGGAGTCCACACAAAAGCCACCGTTGCCGGGTTTCGGGGGGGTGGGGTGGGGGGTGGGGGCGGGGAAGGGGGAAATGCCACCCTTGTTGGCAGTCTCAGAGAGGCCAAGGATTGAACGGGCCGTGGAGACTGAACTCCCCTCTCACCTCCTGAGGTGGTCCCTCCAAGTCAGAGTTGAGGCACATGGATGGGGCGGTGTGGGGGTAGCTCGCACTGCCGCTGCTGTACCTGTCCTGTGGATAAATTAGAGGACTTCAGTCTCCAGGGCTGGCAATCCGAAACCTTCCGCTAACACCAAAAACTCACAGACATTTAGCTCTGGTTTGTTTTTTTTTCTTTTCCTCGTTTTGCTTGCTCTCGAGGGCTCTTAACCCTGCTCTACGCGCGACTCTGAGCTGCGAAGACAGAGCGCGACGCCACCGGGAGCGGGGCCCGGACGGCTGCGTCGGGGCGGGGGGCTGGCCGCGGCCCTGGGCCAGGGAAGAGGGGTGGAAGAGAAGGAAGAGGGAAGGAAAAAAAAAAGGGGAAGGGATGGGGAAAAGATGCGTGGCCGTGGGAAGCCTGCTCCTCACTGCTCTAACGGGGAAGGCGGCCGGCTCCCGCGTTGCGGGGGGGGTGGCTGCGTGGTACGGCCCTCCGCTCGCAAAAAAGCGCGGCGGGGGGCACGGACGTACCGGCCAGGCGCTTCCCCCGGGGCGCAGAGCGGCGGGAGAAGCTGTCGGAGAGGCGAGGAGTGGGGTGCAGGGGAGGGGGGGCTGACCAGGTTCAGGGAAGGGAGGGAGGCAGGGAGGGCGAGGGGCGGGGAAGGGCGGGGGGGCCGAGGCGAGGAAGGGGACGGCGGCAGGTCCGTCCCCAAAACAAGCGCGGCGGGCGGAGGGGGGGAAGAGCAGAGTCAGGCCTGGCTCTCGGGGAGGCCGGCGGCAGCTACCCCCCTTCCCTGCCTGCGGAGGGAACGTCGCCGACGCCAGCCCGCGCCCGAGCGGGTCCCCGGGCTGAGCCCACCCCACCGGGGGGGTTCTCCCCGGCAGCGGATGCGTCTGCACGAGTCGCCGCGGTTCTCTCCCAGCGTTACGGCACGCCCCGGGGAGCGCGGGGCGGGAAACGGGACCCCCGCACCCAGGGCTCGAGCCTCTCGCCGCGCCCAGCGGCCTGGATGGGACCGTGGGGCGAGGACACCCAGCCAGCACCCCAAAAAGGGCTGGGGGGGGGGGCGGATTGAGGGCTCTGCAGCAGACGGGGTCCCGAGGGAGCCCCGTCACCCGTCTGCGCAGCGGGGAACAAGCGACGGCCCCGGAGCAGCCCGGCGCAGGAGGCACTAAACCCCGCTACTCCTACCTGCCGCCCTGCCCTCCCGCCAGACGAAGCCTTTCCGCGCCCCAGCCCTACCCAAACAGCACAGGCTGAGCCTGTGCACCCCAAAACCCGGCCCCGCGGAGCACAGAACCCCCCCACCCCTCCGGGCGGGTCACCCACACCAGCTCCCGCCGCTCCCTCAGAGCCAGCCCCGGGCAGAGGGGCAGCGCCTGGACTGGGCAGCTGGAGCCTCGGCTGCCCCCGCACTGAGATTGGTTTGTTTGTTTTTTAGCTGGTGAGCTCCAGGACTCTTTACCAGCACCCCGTCCCGCCCAAATCAGCCCTTTTGGTCCCCCCTCCATCCCACCTCCGCCCTCTTCCAGCCCTCAGCGAGGAAGGCTCGGAGCAGGCTCCGGGAGGCGCCGTGGGGCGACGGGCGCGCAGGGGGGCTGAGGCGCGGCGCCCCTTCTTCCTGTCCCCACCCTCGCTACCCCGGGAGCAGAGGAGAGGCCTTACCTGACCGCCTGCAAAGATGACGGGAGAGCTGGATGGCTTGGGCCGGTACGGGATGGTGACGCCCTTCGGGGGAGACTGGGCGAGGGGCGGAGAGCGGAGGTCAGAGGCCGAGCGCCGCCGGCACCCTAACGCCTGGCACCCCCCCTCCCCGCACCCCAGACGCCAACGCTCCGCTCCGGGTTTGAAACGGGGACACAACGCCACCCCCCTTCCTTCCCCAGCCCGCGGAGGCCGGGGACAGCAGGACGCTGGCGCTGAGCGTCACCGCGCTGCGCGGCGCGGTCACCAGGGAGCCAGAGGTGACGCCGGG
Organism: Chlamydotis macqueenii; assembly: GCF_036417535.1. NCBI lineage: Eukaryota > Metazoa > Chordata > Aves > Otidiformes > Otididae > Chlamydotis > Chlamydotis macqueenii. Next base: position 755,875 of record NC_141584.1, on the reverse strand, counting down.
AGCCGGTGAGCGGCTCCGGAGGCCCGGCCCGACCCCGGTTCTAAGCGGCTCCAAGCCTCACCTGGATGAGGCCGTAATCCCCAGCTATCCCTTTATCCCCCCCAGCAGCCGTTCCTCCGTCCTCAGCGCTTTCCACTGGTGAGGAGGGATGGGGCTTGGCAAGGGCAGGGGAAAACAAACCAATAACAAAAAAAAAAAACAAACCACAAAAAAACCAGCCCGGCGCGGCCGGGGGAGGCCGTACCTCAAGCATGACGACGCAGATCTGTTTGACGCACTCGATGATGGACTGTGGGATCCCAGCGATGGTGATGGCTCGCTCGGTCGAGTTGGGCAGCATGTCTCCCGCCACCTGCACCTGCGCCCCCGTGCTCTGCCAAGTTAAAAATAACACGGTCAGACCCCGCGGGGGGCCGTGACCTCAGCGACAAACCCCGCGGCCGGGCGACACGTAGCTAAAACTGCTCCCCCCAGAAATAAAATCCTTCCAGGCTAGCTGGAAATAATTCGGTCATCGGGAGCCCGGGGCAGGGGAGGAGGACCCGCGGCCTTTCCCCATAACCGGAGCCGAGCGAGGCCCTGCAGCCAGGGCCGGACAGAGCTACTCCGTCGGCAGCGCAGTTCCGTGCTCCAAGGACCGGGAGAAGGCCGGGGCGGCCGAGAGCCCGGGGAAAGGGGGAGCAGGACGCCAGGCGCCCCGCTGCCAGGGACGGAAGCGGGGAGGGAAGGGCCTGCCCCCGAGCCTCGGTTTCAGCAGCGCTAAAAACGCGAAGGGGCTCCGAAAAAGCCGAGCGCCGCCGCGGGGGTGGGGGCCGCCGCGGGGATTCACGCCCAGCCCCCCGCGCGCCCCGTTTTCGGGCCGGCCGAGACGCACCTCTCGGATCTCTTTGATCTTGCAGCCTCCCTTCCCGATGAGGGAGCCGCACTGGCTGGCGGGCACCACGAGCCGCAGGGTGACCGGGGGCCGGCTGGCGGCCGTGCTGTTGGTCATGGAGCTGCTGATGTCCTGCGAGGAAGAGGAGGTTACTCGGGGGGGGGGGGCAGCCCAGCGCGGCGCCCTGGCCGCAACGGCACGCGGGGAGGTGACGCGCCTGGCAGAGGGACGGGGAGGACGGCGCGGGCGCGCCGGGCCAAGGTGACCCCGGGGCTCTCCCAGTTTTATTTCCCGGGACTTCGTTAGCGACACAGCCCCGCGCCGGGGAAGGAGGGAGAAGTCCAACTCCGATTTCCCCACAAAAAGGGGGGTTCAGCCCCCACCAGCCCAGCACAGAGGCACCAGCTGGGTCGCGTCGCAGCCAAACAGGAACCGGCTGCGCCAGCGCCGGAGGGGGACAAGCGGCCGGGGGCTCGGAGCCCCCCACAGCTCCCAGTTCAGCGTGGAGCCTCCCGTTGTAACGGGGGATGGGGGCGGGAGCGGCTCCAGGAGAAAAACAAGCCCGGCGCCGATTACAGCGGTCATGTGCTGGCAGGGGGAGGGGAGGCGCGAGGCCACGGCTCGACTGACCTACAAAAATAAAAGCTGCGGCCGCCGGCGGCTGGGAGCCGCGCTCGGGGGGCAGGAACGGCTCGGGGCGCAGCAGCGGCGAGCGGAGGGGCCCTGGGGACAGATCTGCCAGCACCGGGCCGTCTCCTGCCAGGGGAGGGTCCCAAATCCACGGGCAAGAGGATTTTTTCCACAGGGGGGTCCCAAATCCACAGGTAAGGGGATTTTCATCCCCGCAGGCGAGGCGAGGGCCGCGGAGCTCCGCCTCGCGGCGCAAGGAGCGCTCACGCCTTCCCAGCGATGCCGAGCAGGACGGAAAGCTCTTCGACACCGCGGCCCCCGCGGGCTCCACCGCCCGCAGCCAGGACCGCCGTCACCCCGGAAAGTCACCGATCCGACGGGAATCGGGGGGGGGACAACGCAGCTCCTCCCCCCAGCGCCACGCAGCTGTGCCCCGAGACCCCTCCTCGGCGGGGCCGCAGCCAAAGCCGAGCCCCCGCTGCCCACCGACAGGAAATCGGCACAGCCGAAGGAAGCCGGGAAGCCCTGCCCAGTTTAACACCATTTAACCAGTGGCCACGGGACGTTTCCAGTCCCCGCAGGACCGGGGCGCTCAGCGCGGACACTAAAGGACGGCTGAGCGCACGCGGGGAGGCGTCGCCGCCTGGACCCTGACCCCGCTCGCGCCCGGGCGAAGATCGGGGAACGCACCGCCAGCCCCCGCGGAACGAGCCCGCTGCGCCGCTCCGCCCCAGCGCCCTCCCGCTCCACATCCCCCCGCGCGCTCCGGGGCGGATCCCAGGGGAAACTTCCGCTGGGACGGGGGCAAAGGGTGAGCGGGGGCGGCGGGGGGGCCGCGGACGCACCTCTTCCAGTTTGTCAATGATCATGGCAAAAGCTTTGAAGATGGCGTTGGTGGGTCCGGCGAGGGTGATGATCCGCTCGGGGCAGTTCCCCTCCGAGATGTTGATGCGAGCTCCGCTCTGCGGGGAGGAAAACCGGCGGGCGTCAGGGCTCCCGCCCCACCCCCCCCCAAAAAAAAAAAAAAAACACCAAAAAACCCCAAAAACCAACAAAAGCACACAGCAGCGGGTCCAGGCGCCCGGCTGGGTTCTGCGCGGGGAGGTCGGGATCCCCCGGGACCCGGCACCGGCGCGGAGCGCTCTCCCCCACGCCAGCGCGGCGCGGGGCGGCCATCTTAGCCGCTGCGGCTTCCTGCGCCGGCGCTGCCTACACCTCCCAGCATGCCCCGCGCGCCGCGGCTCCCGGTGCCGCCGCGCTGCCCGCAAATTCCTCCGGCGGCCCGCGCCACGGCGGCCTCGCGGGCTCGGGACTCACCTCCTCGCGCATCTTCTTCACGGATTCCCCTTTCTGCGCGGAGAGAGAGAAGGGAGAGGCGTTAGCGGGGGGGCGGGGCGGGGGGGCTGGGGGAGGCAGAGCGAGGGGCTTTGCGCTCGCTTACCTTCCCGATGATGCTCCCCACCTCCTGGGACGGAAACAAAAGCGGCAGTTAGTCAGCGCCTGAAGAACTCCGGGAGCTCCCAGCTCAAAACCCTCGCTTTCGCGGCCGAAACGCGTCCCCCAGGACCCCGCCGACCCCTAAACCGCCCCCCTGCTCCAGCTGAGCTCCCCACCAGGTCATTCCCCCCCCCACCCCCCCCGATTTGTTCTTTCTTATCAACGCGCTGCGTCCTGAAGCGCTGCCTGGCTCCTCGGGAGACACCCAGGAGCGCGTTCCTAACGCGGCGGCGGCTCCCGGAGCTCCGCCCGACGCCGATTCACCCCCCCGGGGGCGCCTGGACCCCGGCCGGGCGAGGGGGACGTGGGTGGGGCCCCCCGCGTCCCACGCGCGCGTACCTTTCCGTGCATGAGTAGCCGGATGGTGAGCGTGACATTTAAACCACCTTCAATGACACCGGTGTCCATCGTGAGCCGCGCCGCGTCGAGTCCGGCCGCCTCACTGCTCAGATCTCCGGTGGCGGGGTCAGCGGGGCTGGGAACGAGAGGGGGGAATGCGTTTGAGGGGCTGCGCCCACCCCCCTCAGCCGGTTCCGGCCCATCCCGGGGGGATTCGAGCCCCTCTGTGGTTTTTTTTTTTTTCCTCCCCCGGCAGTTTGAGGGCCACGTCCCTAGCGGTTCGGCTCCCCAGCTCCTGCTGCCAGGAGCTTCCCAAGGAGAAGGGCTGCTCCGGCAGGGCCCCACGCGCACGGAGCGGCAGCCGGAGCCACGAGGGTCCCGCTCATCCCTGCCTCCTTCCAGCCCCGCTCCGGGGAAACCTGCCCCTGCTTGCGAGCGCCGCGCCCTCACCGAGACGACAGGCTCTGCTCCGCGGCCGCGCCAAACCCTCCCTTCGGGTTAAGCCGCTCGGGGAAGCCGGGCCCGAGAGAAAATAAAAGATAAAAATTAAAAAAAAACCCCCACTTATCTGCGCGGGGAGGCCTCGCAGGCCGGTTCCCCGCCGGTTCACTCGAAGCGGACAAGGCCACACGAGCACACGATCAGGTTTCAAACAACCTGCGGCCCCTCCCCGCCCCCCCAGAGCCCACAGCAGTTGCAAAACGCGGCCACCGGCTCCACCGGCCAGCCGTTCCACTGGGGAAAAATTAATTACATAAACTCAGAGTGCCGGCTACGGTGTTTTTTTTTTTTTTTAGCAGCCCCATCAAAGTTTAACCGAGCGCGGGGGACGGTGCCAAGCGGGCAGCGCCGCGGGTCAATGCTCTTTTAAGGGGAAGCCGCTGGCACCGAAGAGTTTTGTCGGGGATTATTTTTTTTTTTTTTTTTTTTGGCCGTAGCGAGGAGTGACGGGCTCCATAAAACTCAGCCTGACGTCCCGGCGCATCCCGAAAGGCGCCCGCTTGCCTAGTTTGGCGAGAGGGGCCCGGGCTCGGCGCCCCAGCAAGGAGCGGAGCCCCGAGCGCCGGTTGTTGACGAGTTTCCCGGTTCACCGGAGGCGGCGGGAGCTCCGCTGGCGCCCGCCGCCGTCTCTCCGGCTCGGAACCCACTCCTCCTCCCACCAGTTCAGCGTCCCAGTTTGCCTTCGTTAGCATTAAACTTGCTTTCCTGGCAGCGGTTCTGCCAGTCGAACGAGCTTGGGTCGGTTACGAGGCCGCGGGCCCCGGACAGAAAGGCGGCGGCCAAACCTGCCGGGGGGTTACGCAAAGGGAGAGGCCAGGCCAGCAGCCCTCGCTCCCATCCGGGCGGGGAAAAAAAAAAAAAAAACCCAAAAAAACCCCCAAAAACTTCCCCAAAACTTCTCCTTACCTCCGTCCGGCAGCCCTGCCTGTCCCCGCGGTGCACGGGGGGGCCGGTCCCCGCCCGCACCGGGGTCGAACTCCCACCCCGGGGGTCTCCCCACTCAGGATCCCAGCCCTGAACCGGGCCCATTATGGGGAAGTGGGGGGGGGACTGGTCGCCGGGGGAGGGATTTGGCTCCAAAACCGGCTCATCCCTGCGGCAGGGACGGGGAAAAACAACTCGGCGGCCGGAGATCCCGGCTCGGGAAACGGGGGCGCGGATCGACCCCCGGGCCCGGGCTGCTCCGCAACGTGGGGGGTCCCCAGCGCCGGGATTGCGGCTTTAAACCGGACCCGGACCCCGGAGCGGGGGAAACCGGCCGGGTCTGGGAGCCCCAGCTCGGTCCCGAGGAGCTGGGGGGCGGCTCTGGACCCCAAACCCGGGGGGGGAGGGGCTGCGGGGCTCTAAAAACACCCCAGCACCCGGAGCGGGGAGGGGTGGGGGGGAGCCGACCCTCGGTCGGGGATCGCGGCTCCAAAGCCGGGTCCGGTCCCGCGGCGGGGGGAGCGGGGGAGGAGGAGGAGACCTCCGCCGCGACGCGGATCGGGAGAAAAAGGACTCGGGGTGGCGACAAAAACGGCAAAAATTTTGAAAAACAAGCAAAAAAAATAAAGCGAAGGAAAAAAAAAAAAACAAAAAAACCCCACGAAAAATCACAGCAAACAAAACAAAAAGGCAAAAAAAATAAAAAATTCGCCATCCCCCGGTGCCCCCCCGCGCCCGCTCGGTACCGGGCGGGGGGGGAAGGGGGGGGGGGGAGGGTGGCGGCGCCATGTGACGCACGCGGCTCCCCGGCCCCCCCCGGGCCCCCCTTCCCCTCGGGGGGAGGCGGGGGGGAGCGGCGGGGAGCGGAGAAAGGGGGGGGGGGGGCGGCGGCGCCCCCCACCCCCCCCCCGCCGCCGCCGCCCTCCCGCCCCGCCGGCGGCGGCGCGCGCAGGCCGCGGCCTAGGCCGCGAGTAGGCCGCACGTAGGCCGCGGGCTGGCGTGAGGGGCGCGGCCGGCGGCGGGGCGGCGGCGGGCGGCGAGGGGGCGCTACGCGAGGCCGCGGCTCCGCGACCGTTGTGGAAGTCGGTGGCGGATGG